>NC_088872.1:6411444-6711444 GCF_032884065.1 Artemia franciscana
GGTCATCAAGGCTATCCCGGCAGTCTTTTAAAGTTAATCCCTTCTAGGGTTTTCTTTTAAGGAAATTTAAGGCAATCCCCACCTAAATATTTGGAGACTCAGAAATACAAAAAAAGGCAATCTTGTTGGAGCTCTTTGTAACGTTGGTGTGAAAGTGGCTTGAAATTTGACTTTAGTTTGTTGGTTAAAATTGGTTTCAGTTTTCATTTTATTTCTTATTCATTGTATAGCTTCCTAGGTTTTAAAGAATTCGTGCGAAAAATTTTCCACTACTGGAACGTGTGAGAAAATAGACGAAAAAACGTGAAATTCTAAAGCCAATAGCCAATGAAACTTGAATTAAGTTAAAGGCGCCTATAAAAGAATATTTAATGAATTTGTACTGATAAGACTAGAGTAATCTTTTTAATGTTATTGTTGCTAGTTCAGAAAAAGGATGCGGCAACAAGATATACTAAAGTTAGTATTACAATAAAATTTGGTAAATAGAAAATTGCTGACTTTGAGAATTAATGTTACTCCAACGATTTCTATTCAAATACACGCTTTTTTATTTATATTTTTAAGTGTTCAAGTATTTTTTTTTTAATTTTAATTATTGCTCGAATGGTTTTTCACTCATTTCATCATAAATTTTAGAAAGTCCTGGATTAGTTGGTTACTTAAGTTTTTTTCTCCGTTTGAGAATAAAATACTAATAAATGCCAGTAAATACTTAAACTGTCCTGTTAACTCATCAGCTGTTGAAAATTATTCTATCATCTCTCTATTTTTCTGTACTATCACTTAAAAATTACTACCTACCTAATGGCCAGTAAAAACGTCCTCGAAATTTCCTGCACTACAAAAAGAATGGAAAATGGCAGAACTACTGGACGCTATTGCCGAGTACCAAGCCAAAGGAAGTATATGGAGTGCAGAATCACAGACTTCTGTAATCACTGAGCCATATAAGACGGGTGTCGGAGTTACCCCCGTCTGGGAGTTGCCTGTGTTCATCCTAATGTATATTATAAATAAAATGCTTCATGCTTCACAATTTGTGACTAAATACTTCCTGGTGTTCCTTTGATTTTTATAATTTGTTAATAATTTAGTGTGGAAAGACCCAGGATTTCCCCTTGATTCTGGATTCAACTTTCCAGAATTCTGTATTCATTATCTTCAAAACTTCTTTTATAAAAGTCGAGTTAAAGACCCGGTCGGACGACATGCATAAATAGGTGAAAACTATTGTCTAGGCTATACTCTTTTGTGAGAACTGGAGGATTTTTTATGGTCCAAACGTAAAAACCTAAAGCTCTTTACCCCCTCCCCCAAAAAGACATTTCTTTTTACAATCCTCTGGCCTTGAGACGAAACAAGTTAAACTAACCAAACAGTGTATAAAATTCATCGCCTTATAATAAAAGCTGTGGGCTGTATATAATCTCTTTAAATCGTATATGATAATTTCTTGCCTTCGGGCATTAAAAAAGTCATATATTCCCTCTGATTATCAGAAACCAACTGACTGATTGTAAAAGTTCTTTCAAGAAATAAGCGCTTTGGATTATAATATCACGTCATTGTTTACATATTAGGAAAACGAGGTAAGATTAATTTTCGAAAAATGGCTACCACAAACACAGATGGGCCGAACTTTGCACAAAAGGTTGATTGGGATTGGGGGTTGACTGTTTTTTAGGGAGAACTACCAATTATATAAACTAAAATCTTAATTTTATAGTCTTCAAATTATGAGGAAATCAACAGTTTAAACAAAAGCTTAGGAAAAGCCATATGACAGAAAAAACGAAAGACTTGTTTCATACAATATCTTAATTAAAATTTTTCAAATTTTTTTAGAGAAACTCCTTAACTAATGAGGAAAGCACTTTAAAAAATAGCTTAAGAAAGCCTATTTATTGAAAAAAAATTAAAACCATTTTATAAAATATCTTAATTAAAACCCTTCAAGTTACGAGGAAAGAAGCAGTTTAAAAAACAGCCTAAGAAAACTGATTTAATACTGATTAAAACTGATTAAAACTGAAAAACTGATTAAAACTGATTTTTAAAAAGCACTTTAAAAAATAGCTTAAGAAAGCCTATTTATTGAAAAAAAAAGTTAAAACCATTTATAAAATATCTTAATTAAAACCCTTCAAGTTACGAGGAAAGAAGCAGTTTAAAAAACAGCCTAAGAAAACTGATTTAATACTGATTAACTGATTAAAACTGAAAAACTTATTAAAACTGATTTTTAAAAAGCACTTTAAAAAATAGCTTAAGAAAGCCTATTTATTGAAAAAAAAGTTAAAACCATTTTATAAAATATCTTAATTAAAACCCTTCAAGTTACGAGGAAAGAAGCAGTTTAAAAACAGCCTAGGAAAACTGATTTAATGTCGTTTTTTATTTTAGTGACCTGTGCACGCAGCCGTCCTGAATATTTTGCAAAAAGGTTGAACAATGCCATTTCTGGAGCAGGAACTCATGACAGGGCACTTATCCGCTGTATCGTCAGTAGATGCGAAATTGATTTAGCGACTATTAAAGAATATTACATTCACATGTATGGGAGAGCTCTAGAAGAAGATATAAAGGTAAGACACGCCTTTTTTTTTTCTTATAATCCAATCAGATGCATGTTTTTTTTTTTACAAAAGGTCTTTATGTAGAAATGAAAGTATAAAGAAGTACAAGCTGTATATGTTAAATGTGTAATTGTTTATTACAAATATTTTGGACAGGTAATAACGCATGTTTCCAAAGGTTTTTCAATGGATTTTACATTGGGTTTAGGCGTTTTTGTGTAACTTAGGAACCCAAACTTTTTTTTGTTAATATAAGGAAATAATAAGTTAAAATGGAAGCTATAAAACATTAATTTTTTCAGGGAATAATTATTAAGGGAAAAAAGACCCTTTTCTGCCTTAAGGAAATCGTTTTGGACTTTCAGTATTTTTCCGTTTTCCCCAGCTTCGAATGGATCATTAAAGGGTATTGCTTAATACCTAATTATTGGAATTTTAGTAAATTTTTTAAATTTAATCTCTCTTAAAGTCCAATGTCTTTTTATTTTAGGAACCCTTCTTAGGGAAGATCATGGAATTAGCTGGGAATCAACACCCCTTTTAGAAAATTAACTTCTATTTGTAAAACGAAAGTTCTTTCGTATCAGTGACATGCAAAGTTCAAAGGTCTTGTGATTTGCCATCGAAAAATTTTTTTATAAGGAAAATTTGCCTTTACAACCAGGAATAGGCTGCCAACTAGGCATTTTTATTTGCAAGAAACAATTTGGGTGAAAAGATTGTTTTTGCGTTCTAACTTTTACAAGTTTTTTCTTTTTTTTTCATTTTGTTGCATGGGAAACTGAAATTTTTATCTGTTAATGGAAATTACAACATATAATCTCATCTGAAATTTTCATGTGAAAATATGTGAAAAACGAGAAGCACTTTTTTTGGTATAAAGAGATGGTTTTGGATTAAAATCAAGATGCCTTCAAGCCATTGGTCAATTGGAGACAAAGCCAAGACAGATTAGTCTGAGCGAGAGACGAAGCTGACATAAGCCTTTTTCAGGATTGAATAAAAATGATCTACATCACAGAGTATGCACCGTTTTTTTTTTTTTTTTCCTTTTTTTGTGCCCCTGTCATTGACATTTTTCTTCTTTTTTTTTTGTTGAGAAGATAGGTTGTATGCATTTTCTTAAATTCAGCTTTGAGATGCATGTGCTGGTCTTAAAATTTGTGCAAGGGCTATCGGAAGTCTAAATAAATATTGCTTCGACACCCTAGAAAACTGAGTCTTTATACTTATACTCAAGATATGTTTTGTGTTTACTAGACAATTTGAATAAATACATATTATGATGAACAAGGGGCAAAAATAATCAGACGATCTAAAAAGGGACTAATGCCATATATATGATGCACAGAGGGCAAACATAATCAGACAATCAAAAAAGGGACTAATGCCACATATATAATACACAGGGGGCAAACATAATCAGACAATCTAAAAAGGGATTAATGCCGCATGTATGATGCACAGGGGGCAAACATATTCAGATGATCTAAAAAGGGATTAATGCCACATATATGATGCACAGAGGGCAAACATAATCATACGATCTAAAAAGGGACTAATGCCACAAATATAATACACAGGGGGCAAACATAATCAGACGATCTAAAAAGGGATTAATGCCACATATATGATGCACAGAGGGCAAACATAATCAGACGATCTAAAAAGGGACTAATGCCACACATATAATAAACAGGGAGCAAACATAAACAGACGATCTAAAAAGGGATTAATGCCACATGTATGATGAACAGGGGGCAAACATAATCAGACGATCTAAAAAAGTACTAATGCTCAAATGGTTATGTTTCACTACTTTGCTTGATTATTCGACAAATAATTCGAGTTTCCTTAAGCGACCCAAGTAAGTTCAATACTACTACTTAGCTCCTTTAAATTCCAACAAGTTTAAGACTTTTAAGAGTAAAAATGAAAAATAATTTTAAAGTCTAGTTCAATCAAACACTCTAAAAAATCGAAAGTTTTATTGTAGATGTTTCTGACATTCCTTCCTGCTAACATGACCTTTTTACATTTCAGAATGACACCTCTGGAGATTACAAAAGACTGCTTGTTGCTTTATGCGGGAATTAAATTAATAGAAGAACTGCCTTATTTTTTCCTTGGAATTTTTGTAATCCTTCTCTTCCATTGATTTGTATATTTTGTGAAATTTTTGAGTCATTTATGCCAATAAAAACTTAATTGATTAAGTGTCTCGTATTGAATGTTTTTATTTTATTTTTATGCCATATTTAATTTCAGTTCAGAGTTTACAATGATAAAAAACAAATTTTGAACACTTCTTCTCAAACTCCTTCTTTTCAATATTGAAGATGAACTTAAGTCACATATTAGTGAGTAGACTCAAAAGAGAAATTGTCAGTGCCAATTCAAACTACAATTTTTACACAAATGGATATAACCATTTTTTTATTCTAAAGTTGGTAAATGTTATCTAGACTAATTATATTTTACTTGTATCGACATCAAATTACTCATAGAATTCCCAATCAGTTCCCACATATATCTCTGTCCAACAATAATGTGTCATTATACGAGTACTTTAAAAAGTCAAGTTTGATTTTAAAATAAAAGCTAATCAAAATAAGCATAAATTTGCAGTATATTTGAGCTGTTGGAGAATTGGAGCTGTTGTATAAGTGTGCAGTGCACATTTATACAACTGTCCAACAATAATATGTGTCGATTTGCACACTTTAAACAGCCAAGTTTGGCTTAAACGAAAAAGCCAATCGAAATAAGCATAAATGCACAGTGTATTCCAGCTGTTATATAAGTGTGTACTGCACATTTATGTCGCTGTCCGACAATAATATGTTTTTATACACACACTTTAAACAGCCAAGTGTGATTTAAATAAAAGAGCCAATCGAAATAATAAAAATGTGCAGTGTGTTTGAGATGTTGGAGAATTGGAGCTGTTGTATTGACCGCGGATGCTGGCACAAGATGATCTCCCACACAAGATAAATCTGCACTGCACATTTATCTCTGTCCAACAATAATATGTGTTTATACACACTCTTTAAACAGCCAAGTTTGTCTTAAATAAGAAAGCCAATTGAAATAAGCATAAATGGTATATCCGCTATCTGTTACCTTTATATTTGTTTTATTTTAATTTGTGTTCACCTTGGGTTTTATTTATTCTTTGATAGTAGTTTCTTGTCGTTTGAACTATATGACCTTGTTTCTGCTTGTCTTAAGTTTAATAGGCCTCTAATTTCCTTCGAAAAACGTCTTTCGATAGTTTCTTTTTAAATTTATTCCTGTTTATTTTTCTGTTCGTTTGAATTATATGACTTTGGTTCTGCTCGTCTTAAGTTAAATAAAAAAAAAGCTCTTTAACTTCCTTCGAAAAACTTCTTTCGGTAGTTTCTGTTTTTAATTTATTTCTGTTAATTTTTCTCTACCAAAGTTTTATAATTGGCTAATATAGCTAATACTATTTAATCCATTGTATTCAATTTAATTTTTGTAGATTTTTTTTTTTCATTTTGAAATCTAGGTTTGGAACATTTCTTAAGATTTTGATTCAATAGTAACTTAAAGGTAATAATTTTAAAAGGATCCTCCTGGAAGAAAACTCAAAATATTCCATAGGAAGGAAAATGGAATAGGAAGATGAATATCTCAGAGATATAGCACAGTTGTCTTTATTTCTAACTTTTTTAACTCTTTTAATTATGACTTCGAAGGGCGTGTTTGCTAGGTCTTGTGTGGAAAATATACGCTATATTGAGGGGGAGGGGACTGTGATAAATTGCCACAAACGCAATTTTAACCACAAAAAGCATATAATTAGCAATCTAAAAATGCCTCTCTTTTCGTTCTAGCATGTCTCATTCTGAAGAGTCACTACTCTGCATTTTTTTTTTTTTTTTTTTTTTTTTTTTTTTTTTTTTTTTTTTTTTTTTTTTATGTTGTATAAATGGGATGATAGAGCAAGAAACTTCTATAACTATAAATTCAGCAACATTTCATTTACAGTTAGAGGAAGAAGAAGTTTGTGCCAACTTCATTAGGAATGAACCTAAATTTAAGTAAGATTAAGGAACTATAAATTCAGCAAAATTTTGTTTAGAATTAGAGGAAGAAGATTGTACCAACTTTGTTAATAAAAGGGCTTATCCTTATTGAAACTAATATTTGTTTCTGTCTTTACTTGTCGCTTTTTGAACTGATCAGGAGCAAAGAAATATTGGCTTTATTTCAGCCCCCCCCCCCCCTATGAGCCCCCTTTCTCTCAAAAGTTCTGGGGTTGTATCCTCCCTACAGTTATACTTGTTGAACCTTTCAATTATTCTGCAAAAATAGGTGCCTCAAACTATTAGTCCGAAACCATGGGGAGGGAGTCAGAGGAAGGGGGTACGGACATGGGAGGGGTCTTTTGCCCTCTAGTCACCGTTGATCCTTAAAAAGAGTACTTTAAGCTTCAACTCCTAATCAAATAAGCCTTCAAGTTTCTACAGCTAGCCCTTGTATTTGAAGGAAAATGGAAATTGTCCATTGGAAGGAAATAGAAATGGAAATGAAGGAAAATTGCCTTGCTTGAACTTCAAGCTAGAATATAGCCAAACAACATTTCCTAAAGTTTTATTACCTTAATAGGAAAAATTCTAGTTTAGGGGCTTGTTACTATCGTGGGAAGTAGTTGAGTTGTGTGTATGAAACTCTTAGGAATGTATCCAGAGCTATAATAATCTTCTGGAGAAATATTTTGAAGCGCCTACCTCCACTGCATCTCCTTCTACAGGGCATTGGTATTTGATGACCTTTAACAATCTTTTGCTACAAAAGAAAAATGTTCCAAAATAGATTTCTATAGATTCGCTTTGTTTTCGCTTTAAATTAGTCGCTATGTTATTAGCGACTATTTATTATATTTTCTGTTCGTTTTGGGTTTGCTTATTTATTGATAGTGACTTATGTTTACTTCACATTTGAATTACTATTTTACTTTATTTCCACTTGCCTAAGGTTTAATCTCTTTGCTTTTCTTTTTTTGAAAATATTTCTTTAAAATAAGTTCATGTTAGTTTTTAATCAGCATAGTTTTTTTTTATTAGTTAATATAAAGAATAATTGTAGAAATTATTACTCCTTAAGAATCAAAATTTTGTTTTGCTGTCTATATCTTTAACAAAATTTGGTTATAGAACTTTGGATGGATGGATCTGTGGAATATTAATCAAATAAATGGCTGGAAAATCTGCATAACATTGGGGCTTCTATAGGGCAAAAGTCATTCTGACCACCATCATTGTACCTGAGTATAACAAATGTTAATTGACTATCCCCTAAAGTTTCAACTTAATTTCCTTAGGCGTTGCTGAGTTACGAAGATAAACCGTTTTTACAACGTGGAATGTATATGGTGTCTTTGTGCAGTTTCATATCCCCCTCAATATGTCCTGAGTCTTAACTTCAAATCCTTAGTCGTTCTTGAGACGTTAAAACTACTTCCTTTTGATCTTCTAGATGCGCCAAGGGGCTCTTGGTCCAGCTCAACATTCCCTAAGAGTTTTAAATCAATACTCTTAGAAATATTTACTAAAATATTGAAAGAAATCAATACCCTAAAATATTTAAGATACGCCCTTCTGACATTCTAGATGCACATAGTTTCTTTTTAATTCATCGTCCCCCTAAAAATCCCCTGGAAGTTCTAAAGTAGTAGCTTAGGTGTTCCTGGGACATTGTAAAGACACTCTTTTGACAATCTGGGTACAAATAGTGTGTTTTGATTTAGTTTTATATCTCCTTGACTTTCTCTGAAAGTTTCAACATAATACCTTATTTTGTTACTGAGAGAATGTGTCTATGTGCCGTTTTGACAGCCTGGATGCAGTTTAACTCTTTTGATTTAGTTCTAAAGCTGTAGTAGTTGCATCAGTATCAGTAATCATAGCAGTAGCAGTCGCAATCGCGATTGCAGCAGTAGTCACAGTCGCAAGCATTCGCAACAACGAGTAGTTACAGTTACGAGAAGCTGTGGCCACAAGTATTTGCAGTCGTAGCTACAAGTAGTTGAAGTCACAATTGAAAGAAATCGTAGTCGCAAGTAGTAACAGTCATAAGCAGTCACAGTTGCAAGTAGCTGCTGTCACGTTCGTGGTTGTCGCTTTCGCAAGTAGTCACAGTCTTATTCGTAAGTAGCCCCAGTCTCAAGCAGTCGGAGTTGCAGTTATAAGTATTCATAGTCGTAATTTGTCGAGTCACAAGTATTCGCTCCCACATCCACAAGTTGTCGCAGTCGCAGCCAGTCACGGTCACAATAGTTATAGCAGTAATTGCAGTAGCATGCACATTGTGTCTCTTGGTAAGTGCGGCATCCCCCTCAACATACCCTGAAGGTTTCAACTTAATACTCTAAATCATTACTGAGGTATTACAGATACGTACTTTCGTCACCCTGCATGTGCATGGTGATTTTTGATTTAATTCAAAATCCCCACAGCATTCCCTGACTCTTCCAACTTAATACCCAAAGCCATAGAAAGAGCGGTAACAGCAACAGAAGTAGTAGCACGCAGATAACTTAATATCCTAAACCGTTCCTGAGATAGAGCTGAAATGCCTTTTCTACAACCTGCATGAACATAGCGTGTTTTAACTTAGTTTAATATCCCCATTAGCTCTTCCTGGAAGTTTTATCTTTAAAACCTTAGTCTTTGTCACAGTAGTATGTATAGAGTACCTTTTCGCTAGTTCAGCGTCCTTCTAAACATGCCCTTAAAGTTTCAGCTTAATACTCAAGGCCATTTCTGATATATTGCTAATGCGTTCGTTAGACAACCTGCACGCAAATAATGCGTTTTGATTTAGTTCAAGGTCACCCGCAATTTTCCCTGAAATCTCTGCGTTAACACCCTTATCCTTAGAAGTATTAGTAGTAGTAGCGGCAGCAATAGTAGTAGCATCCACATAGCATGTACCAGTAGTAGCATGCAATAGTACCATACATCCAACGGTAGCATGAACACGTCTTTTGGTTAGTTCAACACTCGCTCCAATATGCCCTGGAAGCTTCAATTCAATACCCTAAGCCGTTCCTGATATATTGCTAATGCACTTTTTCGATAACCTACATACATAAGTGCTTCCCCTCAAAATTTTCTGAGATCTTCACCTTAATGTCCTTAGCCTTTTTGAAGACCCATGATCAAATATATCCCTCTATCCCAAGAAAAATCCAATTATTGGACCTTTCAACTATACTGAACAAGATATTTGGCTCAAAATTTTTTGAGACTCTCCTTTAAATCTATCAATGCCATTTCGCTTATTACTAAGGCGGTGCTATGCGCTACCTATGATGTTGTACATAGATGATGATAGGGGCCAGAGGTCACCCCTGCATGGGCAACAAAAATACATCAAAATATAAATCCTTAGATCTTCCTGTGCCTCCAGAGGCACCCAAGGCATCTAACAAGAGTCTCCAATTATTTCTGTAACTACTTTCTTGGGGATTCTAGTGCCGTCTATGCGTAGTACGTGACCTAGGTAGCTCCACTGCGTCTTCGTATGGTTTCGATGAGGGATGGCTGGCCCGTCATGTTCCTTATATGTGCGTTTGTGACTTTCTGGGTCCAGTGAATACCAAGCAGCCTCCGGGGATAAGCGTTCTCAAAGGACTGGATTCTTCTCTCTTGGTCTTGGTTGAGATGCCAAGTTTCCGATGCGTAGAAGAGGACAGGCAGGACGTTACTCTTGAACAGGCGGAGTTTGAGCCGGAGAGAGAAAGTACTCGATCTCCATACTTTATTAAGCCTGTTGAAGGTGCTGTTAGCCTGACCAATTCGGGCAATGACTTCTTTGGCTGTGGGTCCTGTATTTTCGCTGGTGCCACCAAGATATTTGAAGTTGATCACCTGTTCTACATCGTTGTCGCCGCATTTGATTTTCATAGGTGAGTCGCTTGTCACCATTCCTTTGGTTTTACTGGCATTGACATTAAGCCTGAATCCACCTGATGTTTGTTGAATATTCGAGAGGAATTCCTGAAGTCGTGTTTTGCGGTTTCAAGTATTGCAATATCATCAGCAAAATCTAGGTCGCTGAGCAGGCAATCATTTAGGCGTAGCCCAGTTGATTCAATGCTCCACAATATATAGTCAGTGATCAATGCAAACAGTAGTGACGATAAGACACAGCCTTGTTTCTCCCCGTAGAGGATTGGGAATTTACGTGATTTCCCCTTTGAAGTCCTCACACAGCTGGTTGTATCCTCGTACAAGGCCATAATGAGCTTAACTATGCTGTAAGGGATACCGTAATGACGGAGAAGCTTCCAAAGTGACTGGCGATCCAAAGAGTCGAAGGCCTTTTCGAATCTATGAAGATCGTATATAGCTTGCTGCGCCATTCACAGCTCTCCTCTGTGAGCATTCGCAAGGTGAAAATCAGGTCGATACAGGAGCAGTTTGGGCGAAAGCCATGTTGTTCGTCGCGGATATATTCGTCTAGGTGGCGTACGAGCGTCCTGTGGCGTCAGTCTGAGGGTAAGTTGGCTGGACCAGATGATTTTGAAGAAGTCTTTCCAATAGAAGACAAGAGTAGTCATAGAGCATTTCAGCATGAAAAGAAAATGAAAAAAAAGTATTTATGTTTAAATTTCAATAAAAACAAATCTTCTGGCCGCACCCCCACTCCTAGAAATTTCTTAGCGGCATTCTTGAAAAGTTTAGCCTGTAGATACGGAATGAATGAGTAACTATTCCACAGTAAACCAAAGAGTATGCGTGACTGATGGGGAGTCTGATCTTTCGCGATTTAGCACGGAAAGATTAGAATTGAATGCTACTAGCACCAAACGCAGTGAAGAGGCTGGCAAAAGTACTAAAAGGGTCTCTAAATAAGCAGAAAAATTAAGCTGCACAAAGTCAGCTTAGGTTTAAACTGGTAGGCCTACTAGTTAAATAGTTTTGGGCTCTTTACCCGCATTTTAAATTGCCTAAAAAGGCAAATATTTGGCTGTATATGATAGGCTAATCTCCTGTTTAAAAGACATATGCAAGGCCTTTTAAAACATGTACAAGACATATAGAAGGCCTTATAATTTCACCAGACACTATATGGCGGTGATTTTTTTTTTTTTTTTTTTTTTTTTTTTTTTTTTTTTTTTGGTACAAGCACGACTTTCCAATCTTATCAGTTACCCATATTCTTTCATAGAAACGATTATAAAATTTTTGATATCATGTGATCCATTTCATCACTGGACGTTTACGCCAATTTATTTCCTCAGAATCAACTCTTTTTGAAGGGTACCGCCCAATAACAGTTTCTACCACATTGAGTAAAGTGTTTGAACGTATTATACTTTCAGAAATAGTATCCAAGTGCTCGCTAGATTACCGTCAGTTTGGTTTCCATCAGAATTTGGGTTGTGCTTTTGCTCACAGGGTTCTTAAAAGACTTATAGCTAAAGCAGAAAGTTTGGGCTTGCCCCTATTTATATGTAGCGTAGACTCATCGGCTTTTGACTCAGTAATTCAAGCGCAAGTATTAACAAAGTTGTTGGAGTGCGGAGTTGACGCTTACGTTGTAGCAAGTCTTAAATGTTGGTATGATAATTCTTTCATTAGAATTAAGTTAAATAGAGAAATTATGTCACGACCAGTGAAAATTATAAAAGGTCTAAAGCAAGGTTCAATACTTAGCCCTGTGCTGTTCAGTATATTGACATCATCTGTAACTAAAGGTATTAATGGTGGCCTTGTAATTGATTTGTGCAATCTTAGTCTATTGTGTTACGCTGACGATGTACTTATGATAAGTAGCAACCTTTCTACTCTGCAGAACAATCTAGACCAACAAACTCGTGGATATGATTGTTTAGGCCTAAGTGTGAACGCTAAGAAAACAGAGTTTTAAACTTTGGTTCACGGCCCTGCATACAAAACTCGATCCGAAACAGTCCCGCCACTTCATATGTTGTTGTATGTGGGGAAAAAGCATTTCCATAAAACATCTGAAATACCTTGGTATCACTTACGGGTGTAGCTTAACAAGCACTAGACCTCTTTTATTAAAATATATATATATATAAGGCAATTAGACTCAGCTATGCCAAATTAGCTTCTCTTAAGTATAAGGTTAATAGAAAAGTACTATCTCGACTGTATTCAGCTGTCACTCTGCCACACCGGTTGTATATCGCACCTCTATGGGAGTGGCTTTCAGCGACAGAAAAATTGAAGCTTCGTTCAGCTTATTGCAAAGCTTATCCCGAACGAAGCTGAAGCTTCGTTCAGCTCAGCTTATTCCAAAATTTATACTGTGTATGCCGCTCCACGAAAGAAGCTTATTCCGAACGAAGCTGAAGCTTTGTTCAGTTCAGCTTATTCCAAAATTTATACTGTGTATGCCGCTCCACGAAAGAAGCTTATTCCGAACGAAGCTGAAGCTTCGTTCAGCTCAGCTTATTCCAAAATTTATACTGTGTATGCCGCTCTACGAAAGAAGCTTATTCCGAACGAAGCTGAAGCTTCGTTCAGCTCAGCTTATTCCAAAATTTATACTGTGTATGCCGCTCCACGAAAGAAGCTTATTCCGAACGAAGGTGAAGCTTCGTTCAGCTTAGCTTATTCCAAAATTTATACTGTTTATGCCGCTCCACAAAAGAAGCTTATTCCGAATGAAGGTGAAGCTTCGTTCAGCTCAGCTTATTCCAAAATTTATACTGTGTATGCCGCTCCACGAAAGAAGCTTATTCCGAAAGAAGCTGAAGCTTCGTTCAGCTCAGCTTATTCCAAAATTTATACTGTGTATGCCGCTCCACGAAAGAAGCTTATTCCGAACGAAGCTAAGCTGAAGCTTCGTTCAGCCCAGCTTATTCCAAAATTTATACTGTGTATGCCGCTCCACGAAAGAAGCTTATTCCGAACGAAGCTGAAGCTTCGTTCAGCTCAGCTTATTCCAAAATTTATACTGTGTATGCCGCTCCACGAAAGAAATTCCTCATTGCTAAACCGTTATAATATGCATGATCCTCTGGATATGATACTTGAGGCGGGAGAGTCGGTAAGGTCTAAGTCTCTTCATAAACTGGCAAGTTTCTTATCTGTACATATTTTGTGTGATTGCAATTTTTGAAGTTGAGTTGTGTTAGAAGTCACATTATTATCTTTTTATTTTACTCCACTTTTTCATGTTTTATGAGTGGGCATCAATAAATTATTTACTATTATTACTTCTTTGCAGAAGTTAGGCTCCAAATTGGAAAGGATTATGTTTTTTCTCTGGGCCCCTTCCACCTTTTAGTTCGTTAATTTATTCGTTAGTTTTCACCTGTTTTCGTTTTATAGTTGGGTTATCTTTTAGAGGTTCTTTCGTTAGTTGAGTTATGGTTGTGTTGTATATGGTTTATCTCTCGTGTAGTTGTGTTATTTGACTTTCATTACCTTTTATATACTCCACTTGTCTTGTATTTTAGTGGGTTAAAAATAAATTATTTTTATTATGAGTAATTGGACTTTAATCACAGAGTTAACTTCAATCATTTTAAGTCACATCAAACATCTCTTCTCGGTTTTTCGGCTTTACTGACTAAGCATAGAAAGTTCACTAAAAATAAGAGGCAGAGAGTCCCCAGAAGACGGCGCATACTCCGTATACACAGCTTTGATATCAGTAAGCATATCTTCAACTGACTCGGAACTCAGCACTGAAGCAGCAAGACGGCCGCTTAAATGAATTAGCATCTAAAAAAAAAATATCAAACTGAGTGTATTGAAAACAAAAAATACACACGACAATATTCATGCTACACAGAAAATTTTTAATTGCTCAAAATTGAAACAAAAACGGGAGGGAGGGCACTCATGGTATGTTTAATTCAATACTGAAATGAGATCACAAGGGACTCATGAAATATTTTATTAGTCAATAAAATGAACTCAGCAATATCCTGTTAATAAAAAAAGCGGGGAAGGGGGGGGGGGGCTCATGACATGTTTTATTGAAAACTTAAATGAACTCAGGAATATCTTATTCAAGACTGAAATGAAAGTGCATGGCCCTCATGGTATATTTTATAACCCACTAAAGATATTTACGACCCAATATGATCCATGATCGCAATATGATCCTTGATTATGAGGAAGTGCCAGATAGTTTTTATTTCATAAGCGCCTCGGGTTTTCAATTTCAGTCTCAGAAATTCCAAATTTTTTTTTAGCTGAAAAGAAATAATTTTTTTTCAACTTTTTTGCATATTTGAAGTAATATTGTTTTCCTACAAATTTTGCCAAATGTGTTTGTATTTTATTTGACTAACCGATTGCACTATGGGCAAAATGGCTATATGCACACTTCTTACATTCAGGCCGTGATTAAGTGAACTGATGGGACTCGAAAATCCCATATTAAAATTAAAAATTTGTATTTAAAAAGTACTCAAGTATTCATTGGCGGAAGATACCGCTTTTAATATCAGGCCGTAGCTTCTTGAAGATGCTACAAAATGTTTGCTAGGATTTTGCTCTATTTCCTCTAATTGCTTAGAAATCTTAGAAAATGTTTAGCTCTTTTTCGCAAGTGTACTCTATGAAGGACACTGGTTTTAGAACAAAATCGGTACTATCACGAGCAGAAGACAATAATCTGTAAGATGATTGCAACCATTTTTCGATGTATTTTCCTGTTTTCGAACGGTCTCATAGAATATTTTCAGCTACCTGAAATTTTTACAAGTTTTTTACCAGAAAGAATCGTTTCAGATGGCCCAAGAGACCCAATTGACGAGCTGGTATAATTAACCTGCTATTTCCGCCAATGAATAAGTGCTATTTGAAGGGTTTTTGAGAATCGACGGTCTCTAGAGAATTGAGAGACAGAAGGCTACCCGGATTTCAATTTTGAAGCTCGATGTTTTCAAGTTCACTTAATCATGACCAATATTTTGTTACTGTATTTTTTCGCTTGTTTTATGTATGTCATCATGGCCAAATTGGGCTTTCATGTGAATAAATCTATCTGTCTATCTATCATACTTATCAAAACGGTATTTTTCAACAAACCTTATTTTTTAACAATCACTATAATATCTAAATAAAATACCTTGCTGTTTCTTTTTCGTTTCTTTTCCTTCAAACAATCATTTAAAAAATTGAAAAAAAATATCAGGAACAAACATATAAATAGTTATATACGACTAGTTATATTAATCCTACTCAGCCTGGCAAATACATAACTAACCATATATAAATATATAATAATATATAATATAAATATTTATATTAATATTAATATATATATATATATATATATATATATATATATATATATATATATATATATATATATATATATATATATATATATATAAATATATAATAATATAAATAAATAAAATATAGTATGGTTATAAAATAACCGTACTCGCAAGTATAAACACAGAGTTATGTCTTCTTACCTTTTCCTGCTGTTTTGGAATAACAGAAGCACAAAAAGTCTTTTGAATTTCTGCGGTTACTTCAGAACAGTCTTTCAAATGCCATTTAAGCATAAAATCCTTCTTAATACCATCAAAAAGATTCACACACTCATTGAGAAGTTGCTCTGGCAACATTGGAGCACACTGGCTATCCACAGCACTAGTCTCCTTTTGACTCATTTCCTTTTGCTCCACACAGAGGAAAAAATAAATATCCACGACAGGTTTGCACCAGTAAAATTTGGGGTTTAATTCAATGGCTCTATCAGCTGTCTTCCTATCGTTCCGTGAAAGTGCATCATGGATGCATTGAACAACATAAACATCCGACATATTCTTGCTGGAAGAGAACTTTGCAATTTCAGAAGCTAAGAGGCTGCTCAGCGGGTCATTTTTACGGCGTATCATATCCAATGCTGAATCAAAATCGTTGATGGATAGATAAACTTTAGTCGCAAGTTCTGGGCGATTATTGCACATCCATGTATTAGCATAAACTCTACCCGTATTTTTTACTCTTTCATCATTCTCAGGAAAATTCAATTTGGCGTATACGAAAGCATCGCGCGACAAGTCTGCAGCAAGCAAAGTTTCTAGTGCGTTTTCTTTTTCTCCAAGTAAATGCCAGAAAATGGTCGCCTTACGAAATAAATCATTTTGAAGGAGCCAAGCTACATGTCTTTCAACTACATTCTTCCATAGAGGTGTATCCTGTAATTACAACATTTTAAGACGGAGAAGTACATATTAATCACAAGAAGAGTGAACACAGTCAAAAAGTTTCAGCAACAACGCCAGCTAGCATAATGCGTTCAATAAATATAACGCTTTAAACACACAAGAAGAAAAACGTAAATTTAAGCGATAAATTGAATGGGCTCAGACGGGATCACTACATATGATCTACAGAGGTTCCCTGTTGTCTTACTCTTTTTATCTAAAAGCCTTTGAAATTGACCAAGTTTGTGTCAGACGCGGGAAACTCTGCCCGAAATTTAGCTCAACCCTCCTCCTCCAGAACTTCCTCCCCCTTTCGGTCTTTTATATACCAGCTCCCTAGAGAAACAACCACGAAATTTCCAAAACTGACACTGGCTTACACACGGTTAAAGCGCTATTCCCGAAGCTTTGTACCGATATTTTGCTTTCAACAATCGAGATTCGAGATTTTGAGAGATTCGAGAATTCGAGATTCGAGATTTTGCTTTCAACAATCTGTAACAGGTGCGTTTTGACAAATGTGCTCGTAACTTTTGTCTTCGTTGCTAAATTATGCTTGTGATGACTGTATTTTAATCGTTTTAGCACTTTTTATTAACTCATTGATTAAATAAAAGATGTCATGTTTGGGATATGTCCATGCGAGTGCAAATTATTTACAATAAATGACTTGGTTTCATAAAAAGAACAAAACAGTGCTCAAACAAGAACTATTATTGTAGGCTTTTGCATAACATCTCTACTTTATCAGTAATATCTGATATCAGTGTACCACCAACAACTTACTCATCCCTCAAAAAACCCCTCATCTGCTTTTCAACTTCTACCAATTTCCTTTCACAAAGGGGGAATACCCCTAAAGGCTCAAGTTGACTAAGGGGGATAATCAAGTGTCAAGCCATACATGAATAACTGAAAAGGAATCCCTTAGCCCTCTTTCCAACAAACACTGTAACTAGAATGATTTGAGGTAAAGAAACACAGCAAAACCTAAAAGAAACCCCATGGCCAAAATGCCAGGGCAGAACGCCATCTAGCACAGTCATTTATATAAAATACATATTATTAAGGCATTCGACTTTTTTTAGGCTTTGAAACAAACTTCTATTTGATTTCATTAAAAGTTTCTAATAATACTTTTCTTAGAAATCTTAGTTAAATTAACAGTGATTAGAGGTCTGATCTTAAATGCGTATAAAATTAAAATTAGAAACCTTTAAAAATATCATTTTGACATAAAATATGTCCAGGAGTTAACATTCATAGGTTATACCATAATAGTTATACCCATAATAGATTATACCGGTTATACTCCTGGATATACAACACTAAGCTTGTACAGCAAATCTGGCAACATTCAGTCAGTCCAGTACATAAGGATAATTAGCACACACAAATTAGTGTGCTAATTAAAGATAATATTTTTTGTTGAATTTTGAATATTAATTTGTGAAATATTTACTTATTGTGTTTTACTTTTGACATTCTTTTTACAATATTGGTCTTAGATTCGCGATCAACAAACTCAGAAATCCTTCAATTTCAATGTTGGTAGAAATCAAAAAATCTTTAATGAGATGAAAAATAAACACATCACATTTAAAACAGAAACTGACATTTCAGAATTTTATTTAGCTACTAATGATCAATACTTTGTACTGAAAACCGAATTACAACAAAATAAACGTCACTACAAGTCCTGTGGACATGGTCGGTCATTAATTATTAGATCATTTTTTGGTCTCTAATTGCATTAAAATGGCTCAGGAAACTGATGTTTAATTTTTCTAACGAGTTAAACCATATCCCGAATAAATTTTGCCGAATAGAAGAAAGTTAGCCACCACTTACCCTAAAATCCTAACAGGAGACTTTTAATTTCTAAACCTACTATTACTACTAAAAACTCACAGGAGCACCAAGTCACCTAAGGCCGACACAGAAGCAAATACTACTCCTTCGCTCCATTCAAAGCTTCACTTTTTACCCCCTCCTATGAAGTTCTTATTCCCTTTATAAACTCTACTACTTTTCATTTGGTCCCAGACGGATGGCCAAAAGTCACAATCTTTGACAATGCCATTCTTCATGTGTGAAACATGCCTAGACCACCTGGGGTAAAATCTTGATTACCTCCCTCCCCCCTCAATATCCCCTCAAAATGTCTCTTCATGTGTGAAACATGCCTAGAGCGCCTGGGGAAAAATCTTGATTACCTCCCCCCCCTCAATGTCTCCCAAAAAATTTTGAAGCCAAATTTATGAAAATTTTTCATTTACATAAATCTGATCTGTCTTACTTTGACCTCTGCAAAATTATCAACTATCTCGACATACTGTAAAATACGAACGGCTTTGAATACAAAATGCACAGAAAACGTTAATATTAATTAAATTCCGTATATTTACTTTTATTTTCATGGAATTATGATGAAAATGTGGAAAAAAAATGAAAGTTTCCGATTCAATTTGCTTCTGGAAACTGTGCTCCATACTTTATTTCAATAAAAACAAAATCATTAAATGATTATGATCACTAGATTATTTATTTGAATTTTAGCATCCCTTAAATTTCTGCGCCCGGGGCAAGTACCCCCTAAGTCCCCCCTAAAAATGCCTCTGCTTCTAAATATTACATGACTCGGTAAGTTTTAATTAGTGAAGGATTAGTTGCGGGTTAATCGTTTCTTTGATATAAGCATTTTGACAAATTTTAAAGATATAGCTTTTGACCGAAAATATGAATGCTTTTCAAAATTCTATTCCTTCTAAAAGATATTAAATTAATAATTCAGATTCAAACTAAAATTGTGCCTTCAGTACCCAGGCCGGTACTCCTTGAGATTTAATATCGGGGTAGCAGTTTACTAATGTCGTTACTTTAGAAACACGGACATATAAAATAGAGGGCATAGAGGGTATCTCTATTTTTGTAAGGTAAAGAAGTCTTAATTATTGACTAGAAAAACAGTTATTTAATTTTATCATTTTATTTATTTTGTCCCTTTCAGTAGTGCGTTAGCGAAAATTCAACCCCAGTATTCCTATCTATATTATTGACTTCTGTTTTCGTTGTGCAACGGTCCTAGCAAGTAATGATCCCGCTGGTACCTCTATAGATGGAGATACTATCCATTAACATATTGCTTTATAATAGACTACAAATAGCATACCCTTTGACAAGTTCCTTATAATTTTTCTTCCACACATGCTAAACTATTCCAAGGAGGAAAAACCAGTTAAGTAGGGTACGTTTCTCTATTAACTGGCTGATTGCCACCATTCTTGTTAGATAACTAAGGACCTGAAAGCTCCTGTTTTACCTCCTCATGTACTGCAATTTTTTCTGTATCAAATGCTATCTATTCAGGTAATAATTCTATGGTCCTTAAAAGTGAAAAATTCCAAAATGATTTTTCAGTATTTCACCTTCCCTGTAAAAATTTGTTTATGTACCAACATCTGTTGAGGTGCCAAAGTCACAACCTCTCCCCCTCCCCTTAAAACATTTTGAAATCACGACCTAAAAAAATCATTTTGGTCTTTTCGTATTGCATAGCGTCTTTTGAGTTACCAAAGTCAAAACTGCCAAAGTCAAAACATGTTATGGTAATTTTAGATTCATTATGGCAATTTGTATGCTAAAAGAACACCCCAAAACACTATTTCTTCTAAAAAAAAGTTTTAATCTTGAAGAAGAATTGCGAATTGTTTGAAAAAAAACTTTGGCAAATTATTAGGATGGAATTTGAAATAATTTGCAACTCTTTGAAAATAGTTTCACAAAAAGGTCTACACAAAGGTGCAAAAAGGTGCAAAAGGTCACAAAAAGGTGCCGCCCAGCGCAAGCGTCGCCAGGAAATTTCCAAAGGGGAAGAGAATTCCGGTGATAAATCTAAGGAAAGTTCTAAACAAAGAAAAAAAAAATCCAAAATGCATTTTCAGTATTTTTGCCCCCCTGTGAAACTTGCATTGTCTGTCACAATGCCTTTTTGGTTGCCACAGTCAAAATGAACCGGCATAATTCCACTGCTGGCCTTATTAGACTCATTGTGGCAATTTATATGTTAACTGGCTATTGAAGTCTCCATCTCCATTGCCACCCTTCTTGTTAGATACCTGAGAATCTGTCGACTCCTATTTTAACCTACTCGTGTACTGCAATGCCTATTCTATATTAAATACTATTTATTCAGGTGCTAAAACTATTATTCTCAATAGGAGCAAAAAAAAAAATGAAATGCATTTTTCAGTATTTCTGCCCCCTTTGAAATTTGCATTGTTTGACGCAATGCCTTTTTGGTTGCCACAGTCAAAATGAACACACAGAATACCACTACTGGGCTTATTAGACTCAATGTGGCAATCTGTATATTAACTGACTATTTAAGTCTCCATCTCTATCGCCACCCTTCTTGTTAGATACCTGGAGACCTGTCGATTCCTATTTTACCTACTTGTGTAACGCAATGCCTATTCTATGTTAAATACCATTTATTCAGGTGCTAAAAGTATGATTCACAATAGGAGGAAAAAAATTGAAATGCATTTTTCAGTATTTCTGCCCCCTTTGAAATTTGCATTGTTTGACACAATGCCTTTTTGGTTGCCACAGTTAAAATAAACCCACAGAATGCCACTACTGGCCTCATTAGAGTAATCGTGGCAATTTATATCTTAACTAGCTGATTAAGTCAGCGTTTCTATGGCCACCCAACTTGTTTTAAGAATGGTGGTTGTTTCGATCGCAATGCTTGTTAACAAAAAGCATTTCTGGTATCTGTTCAGGTAACAAATCTATGGTACTATCATACAATTTACCGACTTCCTGAGCAAATTACTGACCGGCATCCCCGATTTTAGATACCTTTAAATTTCTTTGGTATTGAAATTAGTAAGCGACTGGCCTTCCTTTAGAAGCAAAGAGACCATAAGTTCTCAGGGGTCTGGCACCATGAAAGTGTCTTAAATTTCATGGTGTCTTAATTACCAGTGTCAAATTACCATGGTGCCTTAATTTCATGGTGTCTTAAATTTCATGATTTTATTATCTTAATAAAATCAATCAAATTCTTAGATTGCTCTTATCCATAAAGCCACACGAGCCGGACTGTGGAGTGAAGCCAAATATTCTTAAATACTACTAAAAAATGGCAATAATAAAAAATTAACATTGTAGGCTAATTATAGACTGTAATTAGCATACAATATTACTTTTCTGAATTTTTCTCATTAATTCCTGGAGTAAATTAGCAGGAATGTTATAGTTGGAGTTGCTACTTCTTTAAAGAAAATGCTCGAGCAGCAATTATGTTAAAATTTGAGGAGTCTGAGACAGAGGGTTGGTGGCAAAGACCGATTCCACAACCCTGCTCACCAAGATAAAAACTTCAATGTACTTACGCCTTTCTGGACTGCAAACAAAAACTCATCAATTTGGTTAGCAGCTGTAAGTGCTCTAGCCATTTCATCCCAGGGTTTATCAGACCAGACACTCAAAAGAAGGTAATTCTCAGTACAACCGGCTTTTAAAGAGCACTCCGCCTCTCGGTTTATAGCTACTCTAAAATCTTCACCAAATAAGTAGAACATAATTGAAGTCTCCTCACTTTTCTCACCAATAGTAGTAGCTCTAAGCAAAGCAAAACAGTCTTCATATTGGAACTCTTTCTTTCGATTTTCCAGAGATACCAGTGTTGGATATAGTACCGTTGGATTCTTTTGCTTCACATATTCCTTTGCAGTTTCTGTTTGCTTCTTAACTTCTATATTTTCTTTTTCACCTTTTGCTTTGTCGCTAGCGGCTTTGCCATTGGGTTTTACGTAAGCACTTGGTGGATGTTGAGAAGGTCTAATTGATGCTAAATAATTTTTATCTCCACCAGCGAAAATTAGGTCTTCCTCCCAGTGAGACCACTCAAGGCAGAAGTAGCGACTGAACAAGGGGTCTGAATATACAGCAAGCTCCTTCCCGTCGAAACCGTTCCAAACCTAAAGATATGCATGAAACAGTTAAAAGTATAAAAAACGTTTCTATTCTTACTACTTTAACATCTCTTTAACTCTACTTTAACCTCTTGAGGAATGTTGTAAGGATTTTAAGAAATGCTCTTTTTTTGCATAGGGGTAAAAACATGTTTACTTTGGATTTGTGCCTAAAGCTATTTACACACAGTATTTGTTATTTGGAAAGGGGGGCATGTTTGACCTTTTGTGTCAAAAAAGGCAAAGGGCATTCAGACGAAGCTCTCAGGGAATGTTGAAGGGAATGTCGAACCAAATAAACACACTATGTTCATCCAGGTTTTCAAGAGGGCATATCTCAGGAGTGACTTGAGTATTAAGTTGGGAATTTCACAGAATAATGAGGGGGATGATCAATGGAAAAAAAGGCAATATGTACTTTTTATATACTACTATATGTACTACTAGAACAAATATTATTACTACTCCTACCACCATCACTACTACTGCTAACACAACTACTATTTCTATTGCGACTGCTACAAAGGCTGAGGATATTGAAGCGAAAATTTCAGGAAATGTTGAGGGGGAAGAACTAAATCAAAACACCATGTACATAGCGGTTATGGAAAGGGCACATCAGCAAAATCTTAGGAAATGCTTAGTGCATTAAGTCGAAACTTCCAGGGCACGATGAGGGGAATGTTCAACTGACCAAAAGGCAATATGTGCATACTACTGCTGCTACTACTGTTACTACTCCTTCTAATACAACAACTACTACTATTACTCCTACTACAACTATTATGACTCCTACTGTTACTAAGGCTAAGGATAAGAAGGTGAAAATTGAATGAAAACGGTGAACCCAACGTTTGTATGAAGATTGTCAAAAGGGCGTATCAGCAATTTCTTGGGAACAACTTGGAGAATGAAGTTGAAACTTCAGGGCTTGGTATGGGGGATGTTGAACTGACCAAAAACCAATATAAACATGTTACTTCTACTACTTGTACTACTACTAGTACAAAGCTAGAAAATTTCAGGGAATGTTGAGAGTATGTAGAACTAAATAAAAACACACTATATACTTGCAGCTTGTTGAAGAGACGAATAACTAATGTCCCAGGAGCTGTTTGTTGAAACAGAGTGTGTTGAAGGGGATGCTAAAAAAAAAAGTGTTATGTGTACGCTATTATTAATGCTACTGCAACTATTAATGCCACCGAAGCAAAGGGTATTAAGGTAACTTTCAGGGGAATGTTTAGGGGGATGTAGAACCGAATAAAAAAAAACCATCATAAACATGTAAATCGTCAAAAAGTTGTACCAGCAATATTTCAGGAATGACAGAGCATTAAGTCGAAACTTTCAGGGTATATTGAGTTAAATTTTCACCTAACCCAACGGCACTATGTGCACACTACTACGACCACTACTACTGCTACTATGGTTACTGCTACTAGTGAGGCTAATGGTATTAGGGCGAACTTCCAGGAAATGTTTAGAGGGAGTTTCAACTATGTCAAAACACACTATATGCATGCAGTTCGTCAAAAGGTCATGTAAGCAATAGTTTAGAAACGGCTTAGAATATTAAGTTGAAACTTACAGTGAATGTTGAGGTGAGTGCTGAACTAACGCATTTCTTACCAAAAGGGTACCATTTCTTACCAAACAGTATTTCTTAACGCATTTCTTACCAAACAGTATTAAGGTAAAACTTTCATAGAATATTTAGGCAGATGTACGTTTAAATCAGAAGCACCATCTGCATTCAGATTGCCAAAAGGATGTATGAGCAATTTCTCAGCTTAAAGCATTAATTTGAAACTTTTAGGCCGTGCTGAGATGGATATCAAACTAACCAAAAGGCCCTCTCTGCATGCAGGTTATCAAAAGGGCATATAAGCAATATCCCAGGGATGGATGGGTATTAAGTTGAAAATTTCAAGGCATGTTAAAGGGATGTTGAACTAACCAAAAGGCAGAATGTACATACTACTAATACTAATACTACTACTACTGCAACCACGACCACAGCTACAACTGCTACTACTACTGCTACAACTATTACTACTTACTATTAATGCTACTATTAAGGGTAATGGTACTAACGAAAATTTTAAGGAAATGTTGAGGGTAACATTGAATTAAACTGAAAGACACTATGTGTATGCAGGCTTTCAAAAGAACGCATAAGTACTATCTCGAGAACAGCTTAGAGCCTCAGGTTGAAAATCTCAGGACACGTTGAGCGGTAAGTTGAACTAATAAAAATGCACTATGTGCATTCTACTACTACTGCCACTGTTACTAGTAATACTATTGTTCAGGCTAATGATATTAAGTTGGAACTTCAGGAGACGATTAATGGGGACGTATCAGCAATACCCCAAAACAGATTAAAGAACTAACTTAAAACTATCAGGGCACGAGGAGGGGATTAAACTTTCAGGGAATGGCGAGTACGGTGTGTTGATCTGTATCAAAACACACTACGTACATGTGGGCAATCAAAGAGGTGAATTAGCAATTACCCAGCAACGCCTTAAGGTATTAAACTGAAAAGGTATTAAATTGAAAAACTCATGGCTACTACTATTACTACTTCTGCTCTTACAATTGAACTATATCAAAAGGACGTTAGTGCATTCAGGCTGTCAAAACAGCATAGATAAAATGTCTTAGGGACAGAAAAGAGTATTAATTTTTACTTTTCAGGGAAATTTGAGGCGTGAAACTAAATCAAAATATAATATTATGTGTATTCAGATTTTCAAAAAGGCACATTGAATTTTTTTTTAACTTTTTTTCTGCTCATCCTCGGTTAATCTTTGTGGATTTCAAAGTAGCCTCTGATCTGGCTGATATTTGAACGAACAAGACTTTCTGAAAAGTATTCCCGTCTGTTGAAGGTCCTCTATACTGACACTAAAACTCCGTCCATATAAACAGTCGTCGCAACCCAGTATTCGAAATAAATACCGATGTGAGGCATCGATTACGTTACGGACCAAAGCACAAACCGTCTCCATTTTGGACTGCAGTTTGGCGACCGAATCCTAAACGATGGAAACTTTGCGAATGATATGACTTTGGTGTGCACCTCTACAGCTGAACTAGAAGAAGGCCTTACTACACTGTCGAAAGAAGCATCTAAACCGAAAAAAAATCAACTGGGAAAAGACTAAGAGAATGATAACTGATCCGGCAGACACAACCGCGAACTCACCTGCATTCAGCATATTAGGAAATACCGTTGAAGTTGTGAAATCGTTCACTTATCTTGGCCCCGTCATCACGGACAGATGATCTATCAAAGCTGAGACTCAGTCCCGTACCGCAAAAGCCACCTCAATCATGGTCCGACTCTGTCCCTCCGTCTGGTCGAAGCCCGGATTTACCCGCAGAACAATGATGTGTTTTTACAACACCACAGTAAACCATGTTCTTTATGTGGCATGACTTTGTCTCCAACACCCAACTGATGTCACTTACCAACCAGGTACCTAACTTACGTCAGCTCGCTGCACGAACTCTTCGGTGGTTCAGCCACCTAGTCCGCATGCCAACAGAAACGCTAGCCACAATTGCCTTTAGTTTAAATCCCTCGACAAACGGTTGGAAGCGTCCGCGTGGAAGGCCTCGTTCAAGACAGAAGGACAGCCTTGCTCACTTCCTGTCATTGATCGGTGGCACCCAACGCGAAGGTATCTTGCTAGCACAGGACCGTCTGGACTGGAGGCGACGAGTGGCTTCTCTATCTGCACTGGACCACCGGCAGGAGCAATAAGTGAAGTAAGTAAGTAAAGTTGGTTTAATGTAGCTCTTCTTCTTTCTTTCAAAAACTTCTTTTGAGGAAAATCTTTTAAAATTAATTACTCAAATAAGGTTATAAACTTCAAAATTACAAAAGTGAGAATAACATTGACTTCTCTTTAGCTCAACCCTTCTTTTCAACTCAAACATCTCTTTGAGATTTGTTGATGAGATACATTTCACTACCAAATATTGCTTCTAGTCGGTTTTTAAAAGTTGAAATCGTGGGAGACTTGACAACCTTGGCTTTAAATGGTTCCACATATACACAATATGATCTTGCAGAGTCCAGCGCCTGACTTCTTTGTGGAATCATTCACGTCTGACTGATTTTAACATTAAGTCCTCGTAGTTGGTTTCGCTCAATTATCTTATTAGAGTAGGTAGTATCGTAGCTGTAGGCCCCGCGGAATGTTTGAGATTGAAAAACTTGAAAAAAAATTGTGGTACTGGTACATTTTTTTGCACTTAAGTAAAGCATTAAGTAGGAACGTTGCCTGACATTGATATCACTTAATTCAGCAACTAGTGCTAGTTGCTAAATTATAATCTATTTAATTTTTTTTCAACTCCAGAAACGATAAAAAAATAGAAGACGGCTTCAAAAGATCAGTTTAGGTCAAGCTATTCTACTCTTGACATTGTACAATATTTTCAAATTTCATAGGCGCCTAAGTAATCATCTTAAACGGTTAATTATTTTATCTGAAGGCGCGTTATATTCTACATAGCAAATCTTGTGCATTTCGATTAAATCACCACGTGTGAATCTGTGAGCACTGGTTGGTAGGTCCAAGTGCTGGAGGCACTCTTAAGAGGGAAGGTTGCAGAGACTAGGAGAGAATTTAGTAATTCTTCATTGCACAATCTCCAGAGCATCAGTGTCCTTGTTGTATATAGACCGGATGGCGCTATGGCCACAATTTGAGATGGGCTGGATAAGTTCCTGCAAATGCACTTGTAATTGTCGAACCTTAGGTTTCTTCTCAGGAGCCTGATAATACTAGAAGCTTTCTTTACTACTGCTTCACAGTGAGGAGCAAATGATAGGTTACAGCCCATAAATATTTCAAGGTCTTCCCTTTGTTCTGTTTTGTTTACTTTTTTAGAATACAACGTTTAAGATTTCCAATACTTTTCACTAAGGCTCAGATGGTGCCTTTTCAATATTAATTTCCCTCAACCACTCGTCTGTCCCCTCCCAGGTAGGGCCAGTGTCTCTCTGTAGTTTTTCAGTGTTTCTTGATGACGTAACCTCGCGATAAAGCTTAGTATAATCGGCATAAAGGAGGACTGTTTAATGAATTCCGTCGAAAAGGTCATTTATACACAGGTTGAAGAGCAGCGGCCCCAGGATATGACCAAAGGTCGCCTTAAAGAACATATGCTCAAGAAAATAAATTAGCTGCCATAAGGCAATACTACGTATATTGGGTATTCGAAAGAGAGGTAGACGATGTCTCGGGACAAAATAATACAAGATTTTATTTTAGTAAGAAGCCTGAAACGTTAGTATGATGCATGAAAAATTAAAAAAAAAATTTGATGGTGACATTCGAAAATATTTTTTGGTATGCTACCTGGAACAATTAAATTTTAATCACTGTATTACAGAGGTACGGTGCTTTAATACATACTTTATAACAACTTAAGGCTTAAATTTCATATCACGATTGTCCTACACTTCTCTACAAAAATTTTATTTTTTCAAGCCACAAGAAAAAAGTCATAAAAAATTAAATTACATAAAGTATTTAAAAACGCTTTTAAAACAAAGTTTTCATTTCACTCTTTTTAACATTTCGTAAATCTTGTGACAAATATTTGCTGTGTATACTAAAGGTGTTTGTTCAGTTTTCTTTGATCAGAAACAGAAAGAAAAAGAAAATATTTCAAAAATAAAACTGAACTGTATTTGCGGTACAATAAAATGCAGTACAATAAAAAACAATAAAAAATATTTTACAATAAAATAGGGAAAATTAAACTCACTCGAACAGTCGAGTCAACAGACGCTGTGGCAAGTATCCCTCTTTCGTGGGGACTCCAGGCTACACAGCAAACTTTCTCTGAATGACCTTGTAACACAGTATGTGGCTGAAGAGACGGTGGTAACGACGAAACATTATCTGGAAATAAAAAGTTACATATCACTACTATTACTACCTCGCACAAATAACATGCCACGAGACAGAGAGAATTTAATTTCGATAAATTACTCTGGGATCTAGCTTCTCTGTCATTTAGTTGACATAGCGCGGTTCGTAATGTTAGGCTATTACAGGGGACATTAATTCTTCATTCTACATGTATTACATTACATAAGAGGTGCTAAACTGTCCAACGTTCTCCTAATCTGTTATTACAACTAATAGCACATCACAACTGGTAGGTGCTTTTCTTGCATACACTTCTCCACAGTTGGATGGCGAAAAGTGCCAGTGTTGCCACCAGTATTTGCCAACACATTACCAGCCCCAGTTTTGCCACCAAATTTTCACCAGCATTATAATTCTACATGTGCCAATTGTTACCACCTCTAATCATTTATTACTAATTTTAATTATTAATTTTTCGTTGCAATGATTTTGCTGCTGTTTTCATTTTAAGGAATTTTTGATGTTAGGACTAGTGAGGTAGGTTTTAAGAGAGACCAATTCTTGCGTTGGTAGCTAGATTTTACGCTGTGATATGGTTTGTCACCGTACTACTACTGGTATTATAATTTTACCCAACACCTCTAACCAATTGTTGTTGCCACGTCTAATCCTTAATAGCTAGTTTCAATTTTATTTACAGTGATTTTGCACCTGCTTTCTTAAAGGATTTTTGGTGCTAGGGTTATTAAGCTAGGTTTGAACAGAAATCAAATCTTGCGTCGGCAGCTAGATTTTAAGAAGTGTTTGCCACCGCATTGCCACTGGTATTATAATTCTACCCATCACCTCTAAAATTTGTTGCCACGCCTAATCATTTATAGCTAATTTCAAATTTTCTTTACTCTGATTTTGCAGCTGTTTACAATTTAAAGGATTTTTGATACTAGGGTTAGTAAGCTCGGTTTTAAAAGGGACCACTTTTTGTGTCTGCAGCAAGGTTTTGCGCTGCAATATGGTTTGCCACCACATTGCCATTGGCACAATAATTCTACGCAGTGCCTCTGGCAATTTTAGCCACTGTTAGAAATTTATCGCTGGTCTTCGTAATTGATTTTTCTTCGCAGTGTCACCTGCTGTTACCGCCTTAAATGATATATATATATATATATATATATCTATATATATAAAAATAAGTTGTCTGTGTGTGGATCTGTGGATCAGGTGACGTCACCTGAAAAAACTGGATCAGGTGACAAAACTGAAAACTGAAAAAAACTAAAAAAAGGCAAAAACTACAAAAAAACTAAAAACTAATAAAAAAAATAAAAAAGCTAAAAAACTAAAAAAACTAAAAAAAGGCAAAAACTACAAAAAAAACTAAAAACTAATAAAAAAGCTAAAAAACTAAAAAAACTAAAAAAAGGCAAAAACTACAAAAAAAACTAAAAACTAATAAAAAAATAAAAAAGCTAAAAAACAAAAAACTAAAAAAACTAAAAAAACTAAAAAAGGTAAAAAACTAAAAAAAACTAAAAACTAAAAAAAACTAAAAAAAGGAAAAAACTGAAAAATAAGCTAAAATAAAGGTAAAAACCAATAAAAAACTAAAAAAAAACTGAAAAAACTAAAAAAAGGCAAAAACTACAAAAAAAACTAAAAACTAATAAAAAAAGTAAAAAAGCTAAAAAACTAAAAAAACTAAAAAAACTAAAAAAAGGTAAAAAACTAAAAAAAATAAAAAACTAAAAAAAAGGAAAAAACTGAAAAATAAGCTAAAATAAAGGTAAAAACCAATAAAAAACTAAAAAGAAAAAAAGGAAAAAACTAAAAAAAATTTTCATCTAAAAAACTAAAAAAAACTAAAAAAGGTAAAAACTAAAAGAACTAAAAAAGAAAAAAATAAATGACGACACTCAAAGAGAAAGCGACCAGGACAAAAGGAATGTTCGATTAGCAATCAACAAAGCACCGGGACACAGGGAGTATAAATGACGACCAGGACATAAGTAAAAAAAAAAACTAACAAAACTAAAAAGAAGGTAAAAACTACAAAAAAACTAAAAAGAAAAAAACTAAAAAAAGGCAAAAACTACAAAAAAACTAAAAACTAATAAAAAAGCTAAAAAACTAAAAAAACTAAAAAAAGGCAAAAACTACAAAAAAAACTAAAAACTAATAAAAAAAATAAAAAAGCTAAAAAACTAAAAAAACTAAAAAAACTAAAAAAAGGTAAAAAACTAAAAAAACTAAAAACTAAAAAAAACTAAAAAAAAAAGGAAAAAACTGAAAAATAAGCTAAAATAAAGGTAAAAACCAATAAAAAACTAAAAAAAAACTGAAAAAACTAAAAAAAGGCAAAAACTACAAAAAAACTAAAAACTAATAAAAAAAGTAAAAAAGCTAAAAAACTAAAAAAACTAAAAAAACTAAAAAAAGGTAAAAAACTAAAAAAAAATAAAAAATAAAAAAAAAATAAAAAAAGGAAAAAACTGAAAAATAAGCTAAAATAAAGGTAAAAACCAATAAAAAACTAAAAAGAAAAAAAGGAAAAAACTAAAAAAAAATTTTCATCTAAAAAACTAAAAAAAACTAAAAAAGGTAAAAACTAAAAGAACTAAAAAAGAAAAAAATAAATGACGACACTCAAAGAGAAAGCGACCAGGACAAAAGGAATGTTCGATTAGCAATCAACAAAGCACCGGGACACAGGGAGTATAAATGACGACCAGGACATAAGTAAAAAAAAAAACTAACAAAACTAAAAAGAAGGTAAAAACTACAAAAAAAAAGAAAAAAAAACTAAAAACTAATAAAAAAACTAAAAAATCTAAAAATCTAAATAAACTAAAAAAGAAAAAAAAAGGAAAAAAATAAAGGAGAAAAACAAAACTAAAAAACGAATGTATATACAGACCGGGACACCGGGATACAAATGACGACCGGGACACAGGGAATATAAATGACGACCGGGACACAGGGACACAACTACAACGGGGACACCGGGGGAAACAGGGGGATATAAATGACGACCGGGACACCGGGACAGGGAATGGTCGATTAGCAATCACCATCAACAAAGCTCAAGGGCAATCATTAGAATCATGAGGTATAGATCTGAATACAGATTGTTTTCCCATGGACCATTATATGTTGCATGTTCAAGAGTCGGTAAACCTGACAATCTATTTATATGCAAAGACAACGGGACAGCAAAGAATGTTGTATATTCGCAAGTTTTACGTAGTTAAAACCATATATATATATATATATATATATATATATATATATATATATATATATATATATATATATATATATATATATATATATATATATATATATATATATATATATATATATATATATATATATATATATATATATATATATATATATATATATATATATATATATATATATATATATATATATATATATTCACAGGTGGGACATAGGGACACAACTACAATGGCGCGTAACTATTATGGCGCGTAACGACTTACGCGCGCGGGGGGGCTTGGGGGGGCGCGAAGCGCCCCCACCAACTAGGTGTTGGGGTGGCGCGAAGCGCCCCCACCAACTAGGTGTTGGGGTGGCGCGAAGCGCCACCCCAACAGCTAGTATATATATATAAATAAGTTGTCTGTCTGTCTGTCTGTGGATCAGGTGACGTCATGTTTCTGTGTCGGCTGACGTCATGAAATTAGTTGTCGTCATTTTTGCTTTGACGGTGACGTCATTAACGGTATTTAAGACATTTGTTCAGGGAAAAATGTTTAATTGTAAAATGACTGAAGAACCTATTGGGTTTGGGATTTTGACTTGGATAAGGTCATCAATGCCTACCAGATTTAAGTTAAAAAAACAAAGGTTCGTCGATATGTACTTCATAGTGACGCTGAAAAATAAAGAAGAAAAAGAAAACTGAAAAAAGAAAAAAGGTAAAAAACTAAAAAAAAACTAAAAAGAAAAAACACTCAAAGAGAAATTACAGACCGGGACACAAATGACGACCGAGACAGAGGGAATATAAGTGACGACCGAGAACCTCAAAGAGAAATTACACACTGGGACACCCAGACACAAATCACGACCGGGACACAGGGAATATAAATGACGACCGGGACACAGGGACACAACTACAACGGGGACGCCGGGGGCACAGGCAGGATATATAAATGACGACCGGGACACAGGGATTGTTCGAATAGAAATTACAGACCGGGACACCGGGACACAAATGACGACCGGGACACAGGGAATATAAATGACGACCGGGACACTCAAAGAGAAATTACAAACTGGGACACCGGGACACAAATGACGACCGGGACACAGGGAATATAAATGACGACCAGGGCACAGGGACACATCATTAGAATAATGAGGTATAGATCTGAATACGGATTGTTTTTCCCATGGACAATTATATGTTGCATGTTTAAGAGTCAGTAAACCTGACAATCTATTTATATGCACAGACAATGGGACAGCGAAGAATGTTGTATATTCGCATGTTTTACGTAGTTAAAAACATATATTTATATCTATCTCTATTCACAGATGGGACACAGGGACACAACTACAATGGCGCGTAACTAATATGGCGCGTAACGACTTACGCGCGCGGGGGGGCTTGGGGGGGGCGCGAAGCGCCCCACCAACTAGGTGTTGGGGTGGCGCGAAGCGCCACCCCAACAGCTAGTATATATACATATATCTATATATATATAAATAAGTTGTCTGTCTGTCTGTGGATCAGGTGACGTCATGTTTCTGTGTTGACTGACGTCATGAAATTAGTTGTCGTCATTTTTGCTTTGACGGTGACGTCATTAACGGTATTTAAGACATTTGTTCACGGAAAAATGTTTAATTGTAAAATGACTGAAGAACCTACAATGGCAACAGCCGAGGAAGCTGCTCAAAGAGTTTATGCCAAAAAACTTGCTGCTGATAGAGAAAGTAAGAAAAGAAAGCGTTCCGAGGAATCACAAGAACAGCAAGAAAACAGGCTTGCGGCTAGAGAACGCAAAACCACGCAGTTAGATGAAAATCCACCTGGACAGCGAGAGTCAAAACATATCAAAACTGAGAATGATAGCGATGATGATTGGGTTTGGGATTTTGACTTGGATAAGGTCATCAATGCCTACCAGATTTAAGTAAAAAAACAAAGGTTCGTCGATATGTACTTCATAGTGACGCTGAAAAATAAAGAAGAAAAAGAAAACTGAAAAAAGAAAAAAGGTAAAAAACTAAAAAAAAAACTAAAAAGAAAAAACACTCAAAGAGAAATTACAGACCGGGACACAAATGACGACCGAGACAGAGGGAATATAAGTGACGACCGGGAACCTCAAAGAGAAATTACAGACTGGGACACCCGGACACAAATCACGACCGGGACACAGGGAATATAAATGACGACCGGGACACAGGGACACAACTACAACGGGGACGCCGGGGGAAACAGGGGGATATAAATGACGACCGGGACACCGGGACAGGGAATGGTCGATTAGCAATCACCATCAACAAAGCTCAAGGGCAATCATTAGAATCATGAGGTATAGATCTGAATACAGATTGTTTTCCCATGGACAATTACATGTTGCATGTTCAAGAGTCGGTAAACCTGACAATCTACCAACTTGGTGTTGGGGTGGCGCGAAGCGCCACCCCAACAGCTAGTATATATATATATATATATATATATCTGGTGTTGTGCTGAAGACGACCCTTGGATACAGGGCCGAAATACTCACTGAATTAAATTCCACTGTCTTGGAAAAATTTCGATATTGTTTCTAAAATGTGTTTGTTTTATATGGAAAAGCAGTGTGGTCTTCGTCGCTATTTGCGATATTTATTTATCCACTTTATCACTTAGCTTTTTTGCAAGTCGGTCTCAATTTAAGTGTTTAAACATCGTAATTGGTGTTACAGGTTAGCGGCCGTTATGTTTGAGCGTGTTTTGTGTTTGGTCAATTTCATTTCCAAAAAAAAAAAAAAATAAGAACAATTCGCAGGTGTAAGTTGAAACAAAAGCGCTAACAACTTTTTATGACAAATTTCTTAAATTGGATAATTTTTTTGTGACATAAATGTTAAAAAAAATCTATTTTTGATTCTAAATTTTCAAACATGCGTTTTAATTCATAATTGCACTGAATGTCAATCAGATCCATTTGGAGATATTCTGGAACAGACTCAATTTCAACATGAAAAGGAGATGAATATATTTCAAAGAACTTTGATGTATTTTTTCCAACTCTAAATTATTGAACCGGCTTTCAAAAGCATCTGCAAGTTATCTTATTTCTTTCGCATATTTGATATAATTATTACATTTTGATTTCTTAAATTCTTTCAACAATGGAAAGTGGTGAGCATTGTTAATTTTCAATTGTGATTCAAGTAACAGGAATTTCTTCTGAAATGCTATGATCTGATTAATTGTATCGACTATGAGGTTATCTTTTCCTTGCAATAATATATTTATTTCATTGAGTTTATTGACAATATTCACTAAAAAGCATAAATCCAACAACCACTCTTCATCTCTTAATTCTGGCATAAAAAATTTTTTGTCATTCATTTTTTGTCGTTTTTCATTCATAAACAAATCAATTTCCTCTCGTAACTGATGAAATCGCTGTAAACATCTTCCACGACCTATCCATCTGGTTAGACCACAGCTTAGATACCAATACAGTTACGAAAACTCCTATCTTGCCCGTGAGAAGCTTTTGGTACAGAGCTCTGAACTTGGCGCCTCCTCCAAGTCCGCGCTCCGAGGCGTAGATCGTACTAAAACACCATAGGTGGGAGCACAATATTGTTTTGTTGCATCCACAGCTTTGATACCAATACCAGTTTCCTGTTACCAATTAGACACCAATACCAGTTTCCTGTCTCCAGCCGCTAGCATCGCTACCGCGCACTGTGTCCCAAAAATAAATCGAGTTTTCATAACTGTATTGGTATCTAAGCTGTGATATGACTAAACTGAAGTACACAACGTCACCATATTCATAATCTAATTCTTTCAGAAAAACCTTAAATTGTCGATGCGCAAGTGCATGTGATCGAATGTAATTCACTGTTTTTATAACTACTTGCATAACACGATATATTGATAATACTTGGACTATACAGCATAATAACATAATACTTGGGCTATATGTGTCGATAAACAACATTGTTAAGAGAGAAACATCGAAAATTTGATGTTCCAAGATGTGCGCACATCCTGAGGGCGCAGAATATAAAAGTGTCATGAACCTCACGGGCCACAAAAATGTTTACAACGGGCCGCATGCGGCCCACAGGTCGCAAGTTGGCCACCCCTGTTCTACAGCCTCTAAGTGTTTCTCTTTTCCACCCAGCCACTTGGAACCGATTGGCCGTGGAAACGTGGTAAAGGAATAATTTGACGAGAAATCAAAATTTCTAGTGCCTTTGCTAAAAGTAAAAAAATGGTTGACTTTAAGTAACATTAAATAAAAAATTTAAAGTAAGGAGCAACATTAAAACGACGAGAAAAAATTACTTATTTGAAAAGAATTGCCCCTCCTCCACACCTCACTCTTCACGCTAAAGATTAAAAAAAAAATTCTTATTGTTGTAATTAAACGAACCTTGTGTTTGAGGAGTCGTTCTTAAAGAACTGGGGCAAAATTCAAACTTTAGCGTAAAGAGCGAGGTATTGAGGAGGGGTCAGCCCCCTCATATACGAAATAATTCCTGTTCATTTTAAGTTTTAATGTTGCTCCCTACTTAAAGTTGAAAAAAATTGTTTTTTATTTAATTTCTGATCGTTTTTTAGATAATTCCAGGAAGTCTGGCTCCACCTCCACAGAAAAACCCCTCCTCACCACAGATATATCCTCTAAACAATTCCATCCTGGTGAAAACTAACCCCAGACAATAATCCAGACAATAAACATCTCCACGCGTAAAATTGAGTCGGCAAACAGAAAGCAAGACATAAGAAGAATTTCGTATAGGAATTTTGGCAACTTTCCCCAGAGCAAAATTTCCCCTGAGAAACTCAACCCCCCCAGAATCTTCCCTCCCCATAGAAAATCCCCCAGCCGAAAATTCGCCTCCCCCACCCCAAAAAAGTAAGCATACTTCCCAATAACAAATACTATACGTTAACAATGGGCAAATTGTACAAATTAAAAAATCTCTCCCCCAGGGCTGTGGGGGGCCATGTTATCCCCAAAGGCATAGTTATTCAACCTTTTAACTATGCCGAGCAAAATGGCTATCTCAAAATTTTGATCAGACAATTTTGAGAAAAAATGACGTGGGAGGGGGCCTAGTTGCCCTCCAATCTTTTTGGTCACTTAAAAAGAGCACTAGAACTTTTAATTTTCGTTCGAATGAGCACCCTACCGATATTCTAGGATCACTGGATCGATACTCTAACCTCTTGGAAATAAACAAAAAATAAAATAATAATAAGCACGCATCCGTGATCCTTCTTCAGCAAAAAATACAAAATTCCACATTTTTGCATATAGGAGCTTGAAACCTTTACAGTAGGGTTCTCTGATATGCTGAATCTGATGGTGTGATTTCTGGTGATAAGCTGAATCTGATGGCGCGATAATATTCATTGAATTTTAGGGTTTTAGGGGGTATTTCCACTTATTTCCCGAAAATCAAACAAATTTTCTCAGGCTTGTAGCCTTTGATGGGCAAGACTAAACTTTATGAAACTTATACATTTGAAATCAGCATAACAATCCAATTCTTTTGATATATCTATTGGTATTAAAATTCCGTTTTTTAGAATTTCAGTTACTATTGAGACGTGTCACTCCTTACTTGCAGCTCTTTGCCACGAACTGTTTGACGTGAAATTTCCCTTCTAAAATAAATTTCTCTTTAGTAATTACACACTTTAAAGAGGTTCAAAACACCGGGGAAAGGTAGTTATAAAGTAGCCAGTTTTTTACTATCTAAAATCTTCAACAGTAGGTCTAAATTCCCCCATATCTAAATATTTTTAACTGCCTTTTTTGGGTATCTTGTGCGTATATGACATCATGCTCAATGTTGGTCCTTTATTAGTTACCGGCTAAAAAAAAAATCCATAAGTCCATACATCATAAAAAAGATGACGTCATTAGCACTATATTATGGGTGATCACCGAGCATGAAAATCAGTTTGAAAACTTGGCTTAGACGAAAATGATATTACAAAAAAATATAGTGATGTGTGACAGAGCCGCATTGGTTCGAGCACAGCAGCTTTCAGAAGCAGCAGATGCGCCAGAAACAAAAACGCCAAATAATAACAGTTTAAATTTTGCAAAATCAAGATTCAGCAAAATGACAACAGGTTTCCCTAATGACACTCTGAACAATCATGGAAACTCAGGTGATGTCTCCCAAATAGTGGCTACGAGAAGTTACCAATGGTATTGTGACAATTATAAGCGGTACTGTGACAATTTCGATGAAAGAACATTTAATATCGATGATTATATTGATCACAGCCTCAGGATGAGATATGACGATAATCCCAGAAGCAGAGAAACGGAAAACAGCCCAAATTTAATTGAAGTTGAGGAGGCAAATCAAACAGCCGTCAATCCTGATTACTACAGTCTCCATAAGAGTCTTTCATACACAAAAGATTATATTGCATTAGCAAACTCAACACTGTTAGAGGAAGTATGATGAACCTAGCAACCTCAACCCCGTCAGAGGAAAATATGATGAAAAATTGACTTCCATTAAAAAATCCTCACTACCAAATTAACATTGACGCTGGCTTGAAAGGATTAAAGAATGACGTAGCAACCTCAATACTCTTGGAGGAAGTACGATGAAAAATTGGCTTCCAGTAAAAAATCCTCATTACCAAATTAATATTATCACTGGTTTGAAAGGATTAAAGAATGACGTAATAACCCCAATATTGTTAGAGGAATATATGAAGAAAAATTGGTTTCCAGCGAAAAATCCTCATTACCTAAGTGATTTTGACGCTGGTTTGAAAGGGTTAAATAATGACGTAGTAACCTCAATACTGTTAGAGCAAAATATGATGAAAAATTGGCTTCCAGTAAAAAATCCTCATTACCAAATTAATATTGTCACTGGTTTGAAAGGATTAAAGAATGACGTAACAACCCCAATACTGTTGGAGGAATATATGAAGAAAAATTGGTTTCCAGCGAAAAATCCTCATTACCTAAGTGATATTGACGCTGGTTTGAAAGGGTTAAAGAATGACGTAGTAACCTCAATACTGTTAGAGCAAAATATGATGAAAAATTGGCTTCCAGTAAAAAATCCTCATTACCAAATTGATATTGACGCTGGTTTGAAAGGATTAAAGAATGACGTAGCAACCTCTATACTGTTAAAGGAAAATATGAAGGATAAATTGGTTTCCAGCGAAAAATCCTCATTACCTAAGGGATATTGATACTGGTTTGAAAGGGTTAAAGAATGACGTAGTAACCTCAATACTGTTAGAGCAAAATATGATGAAAAATTGGCTTCCAGCAAAAAACCCTCATTACTAAATTGATATTGACGCTGGTTTGAACGGATTAAAGAATGACGCAGCAGCCTCGTCCCTGTCAGAAAATTAAATAAAAAGAAAAGCACGTTTTTACATCAACTGAAAGTAACGAGCAACATGAAAGCTTAAAACGAACAGAAATTACTCCGTAAATGAAGGGGACTGTACCCTCTTCAACCCCTCACTCTTTACGCTAAAGTGTTTTAGTACTTTTAAATAAGCTTCTTATTTTTCTAATTGAACGACCCTTGTGTCTCGGGATTCTTTGTCAGAGGATTGGGACAAAATTCAAGCTTTAGCGTAAAGAGAGAGGTGTTGACGAGGGGGCAGCCCTTCACATACGTAGTAATTTCTGTCCGTCTAAAATTTTACTGTTGCTCCTTACTTTCAGTTGAAAAAAACTTATTTTTTTATTTAATTTCTGATCGTTTTTAAACAATGCCAGGGAATCTGAAAAATACACCTCCTCACGGAATTATCCTCTAGACAATAAAACTTTGGCGGTTATTCATAAGTTTATTCCCGTCATAAATTCAACCTGTCAAATAAAAAGATTATTATTCAACTGCTTCTATGAAATAGCGCTTCCTCAACCTTGAATAAAACCAGAGGCCACACTATAAAGTTGCCTGTAGTAAAGAACCATAAAGCTTCATTATATACAAACATGTGCAAAGAACATGAAATTAGCACACGATAAAGAAAGACTAACAAAAAGAGCCCGAGCCCGATATTACACTTGTTACAGAAGAAATGCACGTTAAGGTTGGCTAATTATATTTCTTTTAGTTTTTTGAATAGAGTAAGCAAAAGTAAATAAATAAGTAATTTAAAGTTAATTAATAATTAATTAATTAATAATTAATTAAGTAATTAAATAAGTAAGAGTAATTTATATGCGAACTATTAGTTAGTTTGAATATCTTCTCCGCGATGGGTGTCCGAGTAAATAAATGCAAAACAATAGAAAATAAATCCGATTTTAAGTTGATCAGATTGATTGAGAATTTTCCTAAAGAAGCTGTGTAGAGGATATGAAGAGAAAGGAAAGAATATTTAGGCCTGATGGGTAACAAGGATTAAAACAGGTCATTCGAGAAGCAACAGTAACGTATGATAATGATGGACGATGCTGATACGCTCAACCAATTCGTGGCAATTGTGGGGGAACTGAAGTACTCTTGAGGATCGTAACATTAACAAATTCACTGCTCAGGGGGACTTTCGACTTACCAAGCGAAGTTTCATCGTGAATAATATGATCTTTTGAAACTAAACTGACTAATATCCCAGTTGTCTGCATTGAGTTCAAGGCCAGGCTTGTAATATTTATAAACCAGTGTAAAAGAACAAACAGATGGTATTTTGCAATATTTTGTAGGCATATTCAAAACTAGGGCTTTTTTTGAAAACAAAAAGTCATTACATAGCCTACGAAAAGTGATGGACAAACATATAAGGCTTTACACAGTCTTTTATCAGCAATGATATCAATAACTTTTAGTATCTAGAATAAACTCCACAACAGCTTGTCTGTCCGATCCATAGGCAACTCGTGTTTGGGCACTATGGAAAGGTATCAGAAAGGCTAAGTTTACCGTTGCTCTAACACCAGTGTGAAGCCTAATTAAGAAATTTGAGGTCTTTACTTTCTAAAACCAGCACCATGATATTCTACTCTATTAAGCGCCTCTGTTGAGAACTAGAAAGAAAAATAAGTTCGTCATGGTGACGACCTCAAATTAAGAAATTTGAGGTCTTTACTTTCTAAAACCAGCACCATGATATTCTACTCTATTAAGCGCCTCTGTTGAGAACTAGAAAGAAAAATAAGTTCGTCATGGTGAAAGCTAAAACGATCCAGAATGATAAGCTATATGTCCTGGCTGCCGTAAAGCTGTATAACAAAAGCTGGATTTTTTAGTTATGTCTTTAATCATTTAAAATACCTTTTAAATTTCACCATGTAATAACCGTTGGGCTTGACTTGAATGAAACAGGTGATTTTCCTTGTGGATCAAGGTGGCGGGGGGGCTGTAAGAATTCTTTACAGGGTTTTCAACAATGGCAACTCAAATGATGTAATTTTCATTTCAATCCGACCCCGGGCACCGGGTTTTTTGAAACTCCTATAAATTTGTTTTTCAACAAACCTTCGCAGTTAAAATTAATCAAAATCATAGTTACCGTTCCTGATCCAAATAGAAGTGTCAATTTTTCTCACTAGACACTTTTTTTCAAAGAATTTGATAATTTATAGCTACTATGGACCGTGGTTCGTTTTTTACTAAATTGCAATGATCATTTATAATAAAATCAACTCAGATCAGGGACGCTGCTATATTTTCCAGTCAAACTGGGCAATTCGCACATCTATACACCCAAGACAGTTTTCCACCACATATATACCCAAAATACCTTCCGTGAGTCATTAAGTTTCTTTATCTACGGGAAATAATCTAAGGTTAAAACATAGAAAATGTAAGCTATCCTGAAGTCATGCAATTGTATTAAAAATGTAAATATTGTTAGCATGGACGCTCCGAAAAGAGGTTGAAGATTTGCTAGACGTTTTCCAGAGGAATTGCCAACGGATTGTTCTGGGTACTCGGTTGACTGACAGTATTTTAAACGGTAGGCTCTACGAAAAGCGTGACTCAATCTCGCTTCCTAGGGATATAATGAGAGAAAGGTTGAGATTGCTAGGGCACGTTCTACGGATGAAAAATGACAGATTGCCGAGGATTTCGGAAAAATGTTTAGGGCTAAAGGGAAAGCAGGTCGTCCACGGTGGGAGAAAGTAATAAAGAAAGACCTAAGAGAAATGGCAAATTCCTGGGAGGGTGTAAAGATGGAGACTCTGAAAAGATTGGGATGGACGAGAAGCGTGCGTAGCTGCATCGGCCTCAGGCGGCTTGGTGCTGTGGTGAGTTTTTAGTAGTAGTAGTAATCTGCTCACGCAGATAACAGTATTTAAGCATCACAATATAACTACAAAATGGCATAATTGCCTTACAACAAATTTTTCCAGAAATTTGTTTATAGTAAAATATTTGTAAGTTTGACAGCTGCAATGAGGTGATTAATGGAGAGTTTCCCCATCCTGAAGCAATACGATTGTTCTGAACTTTCTATTAATTTTTTAAACGTTGGTACCCACTCATGCTTACCGGAGATAATTGAGCTCGGAATACAGAAAACCTTTACAACTTTGTTGTCGGAAGCGATGGCTAGCCAAAGCCCTTCTTCATTTGATTCTCCATATTGAAGCCATGCGATTGAATTGATATGTTGCCTAAAGGCGACAATGGTTCCTCGATTGCAAAGTGTATCTTCTGATATTGTATATATAGACACGAAACTGAAATAAAAGCACAAGAAATATATGCAGTTAATGAAATATTGGGATAAGTTGGTAACGTTGCTACGTACGGGAACGCATAAGAGAATTGTCACAAAATTCAGCTACAAAGACTTGGCCCACAAAAAAAAAGAAATAAGTAACAGGATTTCTGAAACCAACTTCGGAAGAAGAGGAATAAATACGGTTATAACTAGGTAAAAACTACTAAAGTGAAAAACAAAGAATTTCAGAAACTAATTTTAGAACAAGAAGCATCAGACAAATTCCAACTAAAACTAAGTCAAAACTGCTGGTTTTAGTGACGAATAGAAATTTTAAGCTGCCCCTACTCTAAATATATATATATATATATATATATATATATATATATATATATATATATATATATATATATATATATATATATATATACATATATATATATATATATATATATATATATTTATAAACATATAAATAAATATAAATATATAAATATATATGTATATATATATATATATATATATATATATATATATATATATATATATATATATATATATATATATATATATATATATACTAGCTATTGGGGGCACTTCGCACCCACCCCAAGCCCCCCCCCCCCCCCCCCCCGCGCGTAAGTCGTTACGCGCCATATTAGTTACGCACCATTGTAGTTGTGTCCCTATGTCCCACCTGTGAATATAGATAGATATATACATATATATGTTTATAACTACGTAAAACTTGCGAATATACAACATTCTTTGCTTTCCCATTGTCTGTGCATATAAATAGATTGTCAGGTTTACCGACTCTTGAACATGCAACACATAATGGTCCATGGGAAAACAATCCGTATTCAGATCTATACCTCATGATTCTAATGATTGCCCTTGAGCTTTGTTGATGGTGATTGCTAATCGACGATTCCCTGTGTCGCCGTCGTCATTTATATATCCCCCTGTGCCCCCCGGCGTCCCCGTTGTAGTTGTGTCCCTGTGTCCCGGTCGTCATTTATATTCCCTGTGTCCCGGTCGTCATTTGTGTCCCGGTGTCCCAGTCTGTGATTTCTCTTTGAGGGTCCCGGGCGTCATTTAAATTCCTTGTGTCCCGGTGTCGCGGTCGTCATTTGTGTCCCGGTGTCCCGGTCTGTATATACATTCGTTTTTGAATTGGTCTTTTTTTTAGGTTTTAGTTTTTTACCTTTTTTTTAGTTTTTTTAGTTATACCTCATGATTCTAATGATTGCCCTTGAGCTTTGTTGATGGTGATTGCTAATCGAACATTCCCTGTGTCCCCGTCGTCATTTATATATCCCCCTGTGCCCCCGGCGTCCCCGTTGTAGTTGTGTCCCTGTGTCCCGGTCGTCATTTATATTCCCTGTGTCCCGGTCGTCATTTGTATCCCGGTGTCCCGGTCTGTATATACATTCGTTTTTGAAATGGTATATGATGAAATAAATTTTTGTATTTTTCCCCTTTTTTTCTTTTTAGTTTTTTTTTATTTTTATTTTTTTAGTTTTGTTTATCTCCTTTATTTTTCATTTTTTTTTTTTCCTTTTTTTATTTTTTTTTCTTTTTTAGTTTTTTTAAGTTTTTTAGCTTTTTTGGTTTTTTTATTAGTTTTTTTTTCTTTTTAGTTTTTTTGTAGTTTTTACCCTTTTTTTTAGTTTTTTTAGTTTTTTTTTACTTATGTCCTGGTCGTCATTTATACTCCCTGTGTCCCGGTCGTCATTTGTGTCCCGGTGCTTTTATATATATCTATCTATCTATCTATCTATCTATCTATCTATCTATATATATAAAAATAAGTTGTCTGTCTGTGGATCTGTGGATCAGGTGACGTCATGTTTCTGTGTCGGCTGACGTCATGAAATGACGACCGAGACAGAGGGAATACAAGTGACGACCGGGAACCTCAAAGAGAAATTACAGACTGGGACACCCGGATACAAATCACGACCGGGACACAGGGAATATAAATGACGACCGGGACACAGGGACACAACTACAACGGGGACGCCGGGGGCACAGGCGGGATATATAAATGACGACCGGGACACAGGGATTGTTCGAATAGAAATTACAGACCGGGACACCGGGACACAAATGACGACCGGGACACCGGGACACAGGGAATATAAATGACGACCGGGACACTCAAAGAGAAATTACAAACTGGGACACCGGGACACAAATGACGACCGGGACACAGGGAATATAAATGACGACCGGGACACAGGGACACATCATTAGAATAATGAGGTATAGATCTGAATACGGATTGTTTTTCCCATGGACAATTATATGTTGCATGTTCAAGAGTCAGTAAACCTGACAATCTATTTATATGCACAGACAATGGGACAGCGAAGAATGTTGTATATTCGCATGTTTTACGTAGTTAAAAACATATATTTATATCTATCTCTATTCACAGGTGCGACACAGGGACACAACTACAATGGCGCGTAACTAATATGGCGCGTAACGACTTACGCGCGCGGGGGGGCTTGGGGGGGCGCGAAGCGCCCCACCAACTAGGTGTTGGGGTGGCGCGAAGCGCCACCCCAACAGCTAGTATATATATAAAAATAAGTTGTCTGTCTGTCTGTCTGTGGATCAGGTGACGTCATGTTTCTGTGTTGACTGACGTCATGAAATTAGTTGTCGTCATTTTTGCTTTGACGGTGACGTCATTCAAGATATTTAAGACATTTGTTCACGGAAAAATGTTTAATTGTAAAATGAGGGGACGCCGGGGGCACAGGCGGGATATATAAATGACGACCAGGACACAGGGATTGTTCGAATAGAAATTACAGACCGGGACACCGGGACACAAATGACGACCGGGACACCGGGACACAGGGAAAATAAATGACGACCGGGACACTCAAAGAGAAATTACAAACTGGGACACCGGGACACAAATGACGACCGGGACACAGGGAATGTAAATGACGACCGGGACACAGGGACACATCATTAGAATAATGAGGTATAGATCTGAATACGGATTGTTTTTCCCATGGACAATTATATGTTGCATGTTCAAGAGTCAGTAAACCTGACAATCTATTTATATGCACAGACAATGGGACAGCGAAGAATGTTGTATATTAGCATGTTTTACGTAGTTAAAAACATATATTTATATCTATCTCTATTCACAGGTGGGACACAGGGACACAACTACAATGGCGCGTAACTAATATGGCGCGTAACGACTTACGCGCGCGGGGGGGCTTGGGGGGGGGCGCGAAGCGCCCCACCAACTAGGTGTTGGGGTGGCGCGAAGCGCCACCCCAATAGCTAGTATATATATATATATATATATGCAAATATATATATATATATATGTTTTTAACTACGTAAAACTTGCGAATATACAACATTCTTTGCTTTCCCATTGTCTGTGCATATAAATAGATTGTCAGGCTTACCGACTCTTGAACATGCAACATATAATGGTCCATGGGAAAACAATCCGTATTCAGATCTATACCTCATGATTCTAATGATTGCCCTTGAGCTTTGTTGATGGTGATTGCTAATCGACGATTCCCGGTGTCGCGGTCGTCATTTGTGTCCCGGTGTCCCGGTCTGTATATACATTCGTTTTTGAATTGGTCTTTTTTTAGGTTTTAGTTTTTTACCTTTTTTTTAGTTTTTTTAGTTATACCTCATGATTCTAACGATTCCCCTTGAGCTTTGTTGATGGTGATTGCTAATCAAACATTCCCTGTGTCCCCGTCGTCATTTATATATCCCCCTGTGCCCCCGGCGTCCCCGTTGTAGTTGTGTCCCTGTGTCCCGGTCGTCATTTATATTCCCTGTGTCCCGGTCGTCATTTGTATCCCGGTGTCCCGGTCTGTATATACATTCGTTTTTGAAATGGTATATGATGAAATAAATTTTTGTATTTTTCCCCTTTTTTTCTTTTTAGTTTTTTTTTATTTTTATTTTTTTTAGTTTAGTTTTTCTCCTTTATTTTTCAGTTTTTCTTTTTTAGTTTTTTTAGTTTTCTAGCTTTTTTAGTTTTTTATTAGTTTTTAGTTTTTTTTCTTTTTAGTTTTTTTTGTAGTTTTTACCTTTTTTTTTTAGTTTTTTTAGTTTTTTTTTTACTTATGTCCTGGTCGTCATTTATACTCCCTGTGTCCCGGTCGTCATTTGTGTCCCGGTGCTTTGTTGATGGTGATTGCTAATCGAACATTCCTTGTGTCCCGGTCGCTTTCTCTTTGAGTGTCCCCGTCGTCATTTATATTCCCTACTAGCTGTTGGGGTGGCGCTTTGCGCCACCCAAACACCTAGTTGGTGGGGGCGCTTCGCGCCCCCCCCCCAAGCCACCCCACGCGCGTAAGTCGTTACGCGCCACATTAGTTACGCGCCATTGTAGTTGTGTCCCTATGTCCCACCTGTGAATATAGATAGATATATATACATATGTCTTTAACTACGTAAAACTTGCAAATATACAACATTCTTTGCTGTCCCATTGTCTGTGCATATAAATAGATTGTCAGGTTTACCGACTCTTGAACATGCAACATATAATGGTCCATGGGAAAACAATCCGTATTCAGATCTATACCTCATGATTCTAACGATTGCCCTTGAGCTTTGTTGATGGTGATTGCTAATCGACCATTCCCTGTGTCGCCGTCGTCATTTATATATCCCCCTGTGCCCCCCAGCGTACCCGTTGTAGTTGTGTCCCTGTGTCCCGGTCGTCATTTATATTCTCTGTGTCCCGGTCGTCATTTGTGTCCCGGTGTCCCAGTCTGTGATTTCTCTTTGAGTGTCCCGGGCGTCATTTATATTCCTTGTGTCCCGGTGTCCCGGTCGTCATTTGTGTCCCGGTGTCCCGGTCTGTATATACATTCGTTTTTGAATTGGTCTTTTTTTTAGTTTTTAGTTTTTTACCTTTTTTTAGTTTTTTTAGTTATAACTCATGATTCTAATGATTGCCCTTGAGCTTTGTTGATGGTGATTGCTAATCGAACATTCCCTGTGTCCCCATCGTCATTTATATATCCCCCTGTGCCCCCCGTAGTCCCCGTTGTAGTTGTGTCCCTGTGTCCCGGTCGTCATTTATATTCCCTGTGTCCCGGTCGTCATTTGTATCCCGGTGTCCCGGTCTGTATATACATTCGTTTTTGAAATGGTATATGATGAAATAAATTTTTGTATTTTTCCCCTTTTTTTCTTTTTAGTTTGTTTTTGGTTTTTACTTTTTTTTGGTTTTTACTTTTTTTTTAGTTTTTTTTCTTTTTTCTTTTTAGTTTTTTTTTATTTTTATTTTTTTTTAGTTTTGTTTTTCTCCTTTATTTTTCATTTTTTTTCCTTTTTTTATTTTTTTTTCTTTTTCAGTTTTTTTTAGTTTTTTAGCTTTTTTAGTTTTTTATTAGTTTTTAGTTTGTTTTTTTCTTCTTCAGACCACTTCACACTCTATTCAAGGGCTATCTGCTTTTTTTGCCCCAGTTAGATTACCGGAACGCATGATTTTTGGAAGCATATCTTCGTTCAGCAAAACATTAGCCGAATGAATCATTTTTTGCAGGTTTTGCGAGCTAATGGCGCCATAATAGGCTTGAAAATTAGCGTTAAGAAGACTGAGTTACTTAGACTGTGAATAAATGAAGGTGAAGAGGTGATGTTGGGTAGCGAGAAGATTGATCGAGTGGATAGCTTCACTTATTTGGATACCATTAATAAAAGTTAAGATGGTGGATGCAGTGAAGATGTTAAAAATGCAATAGCCAAGGCACAGGGTGTTTTTTCACAGTTGAAAAAAGTTTGAAAGAATAGGAAGATAAGTCTACGAAACAAGATTAGAATATTGGAAGCTACAGTGATGACTGTGGTCAAGTATAGTTCTGAAACGTGGGTGCTCCGTAAGACGGAGGAGGATGTAATAGATGTTTTCCAGAGGCATTGTCTACGGATTATTTTAGGTACCCGTCTGACTGACCGCATTTAAAAAAGTAGGTTGAACGAAAAATGTAGTTCTATCTCGAGAAAGGTTGAGATGGCTAGGATGAGACTGTGGATGAAAGATGATGGATTGTCTAAGATCATCATTCTCGGCCAACCATCTAAGGCCAAACGAAAAGCAGGTCGTCCCCGAAATGGGTGGGAGGAGGTCGTGAGGAAGGATTTAAGGTAAATCGGAACTTATTGGGGGGGGTGTAAAGAAGAAGACTTGAAATAGATTGGGATGGGAAAGGAGCATGCGTAGCTGTACTGGCCCCAGGCGGCTTTGTGCTGTAGGGAATTGTTAGGAGTAATAGTAGTAGCAGTATATCGTCGTTCAACCTTAAAACGCGAAAGAGCCATCTTCACCTCTATTTATTATAGCCCTAGAAGCGGGGTCAACATATATCTTTACATACCACTTAAATATATACCACCTTCACTCTGACTGTTTGTAATTTACAGTCCTAACCACTAGGGAAAATAGTTACCACTCGTATTTTTTTTTATCAAAAGTGCACTTAAACAAATTTCTAGGAAAATGAAGTAACCAATTACCCTTGATTATTGCCAGTAGCCAGGACTTTGTAGTCATCAGTCCAGCAGAATTCACATACCCCTCTAGTCTCGGCCGTCTGCCCATTGCTAGCATCCAGTGGTTTAGGTAGCTCCAATATTGTGTAGCTTTCATCCAAGTTGTCGTCATCATATACAGCTATATCGTTTCCACCGCATGCCCATAAATAGTGCTTCTCAGCTCCTAAGAAAAAACAGAAACCCTTCACTAACCACAAAACTACGAATATAGACAAATAGGTTCGTAAAAATAAACAAACAATAGTCAACAAAAAAGAACCTACATTATCATATACCCCCGTTACGGGGGTCTCTTAAGGCTTTATGTTTGGAGACGCAGGTAACAAAGAGAAAAAAGAATTAAAACAATAAAGCAAGAAAAAGAAAAAATTGACTACCCAGCGATAACCAAGCCAGAGAAAGGTGCCAAGTAAATAATACAACACACAATTCCAACTTTGCGCAGAGATATTAACCGAATGAGGGCATTTAAAGAAGTGAATAAAAAAGTATCCAGAAATCAAAATTTGCTTTACAGTTTTTTTTGAAAGCACCGTACCAAAAAAGTGACACTTTTTAGCTAACTCAGTTAGAGTATTTGACAGCATTAGAAACAGTCAGGGAATTGAAGTCTGAATTGACTGAAAGAAATTCGAATATTACCGAAAATCCTATTTATAACTTACCTATTTACAACTTTAAAAAAAGGAAAAAAAATAAAAAATAAAGGAGAAAAACAAAACTAAAAAAAAACTAAGAAAAACTAAAAAGGTAAAAACTACAAAAAAACAAAAAAGAAAAAAAAACAAAAAACTAATAAAAAAAGGTAAAAACAAAAAAAAAACTAAAAAGAAAAAAGGGGAAAAACACAAAAATGTATTTCATCATTTATTACCTAAATAACTAGCAGCCTGCTTTGTCTTTTACCGGACTTTTATTTAAACTAGATCAAAACTAAAAATATGTATTTAAGAAAACACAGGATTCGACTAACTAGTGAGAGAATATGATAAACGACACGAAAACATATGAAAATTTAAAAATCTTAGATGAGGAACATGGCAGAGCAATTGTTTTTATTTTATTTTCTATTTTCTCTCATTTTTTCTTCTTTTCTAGTTTTACTTGTATTTTACTGAAAGTAAAATAGTTTTTGAAAAGTTTTTCTGCTTCCATCACAACATTAAAAAATAAATACTGCTCAAACTTTTAGGTAAGATAAAAAAAATACGACATTAGACTTTGCAGTCCCTACCGGCAGTGCTAAAATCCCTTTCATAGCCCTTTAGCCTGGAAGTAAGATGGGGGTTGGGGGCCAGCCATCCTGCGCTTTCGCACACCCTTCTTGCTTATCTTCTCCAAGTTTCTCCATGTAACCATTTAGAGCTGGGTTAGCTCAATCTGAGCTTAAAGAGTCACCCCACATACAACTCCGTCCTAACGGACACAGGATTTCAAATCTAATGGGCTAATCAGACGGCTAGAACGGCTTCGAGCAATTAATTTATAGGACCTAGTTCTCAAGAAATCTCAAAGCGTATACAATTCTCCAAGTCTAACCACATATTTATACCATTTTACATTTTTCAAATGGTGACCCAAGCCACTCATACAAGTCTTACTTCCATGCTTGGCTGTAGCCTAGGCCTTCCAAGGTTGAAATGCCGGTTATAGATTTTTTTTTTTTGAGTAGACAAACCAACATTTATAACACCGATCCACTCTGTAATAACATGTTCTTGAAATACATTTGGAAGCCTGAAAGTATGGAGTTTTGTTAATAAGAGCCTATCTTTGTAACACTGTGCTATGAATAGATAATCTTATCTTCATTGATGGATCAAAGGTCGTATCTTTATAAATTACATCAAATATTTAGTGAAGCATTTACATGCTTCTCCTGATGCTACGAATTTACTCATACCAGAGAAGCATGATGCTTACCTTTATCCAAATGTCATAAACTATGCCAAGAAGCAAGGGGGCATACTGCTGACAATACCAGCCCTTTTGATATCTCTGTCTCTGATATCATACTTGCTGACAATACAATGACAATCAAATGACAATATGATATCATATCAAATGACAATTGATGAATATGATATATATCAAATGACAATTTGATATCATACTGCTGACAATACCAGTCCATTTGATATCTCTGTCTCTGATATCATACTTGCTGACAATACAATGACAATCATGACAATCAAATGACAATATGATATCATATCAAATGACAATTGATGAATATGATATATATCAAATGACAATTTGATATCATACTGCTGACAATACATGCAACCATTTGATATCTCTGTCTCTGACCCACCCAGTGTCACTACAACCAATCCATTGATATGTGTATGGTCAACAATTCTAGAAGAACTGTCACCATTCACATCGCAGCTGGGTTGGTAAGAAAACCTTTTCCCTGAGCTTTCATACCATAATTTTTCCAAAAGGGATTTGGAAGGTATATCCCCTTTCAATCCAGATTGTTTTGATAATGAAGATCTGTGCTCTTAAATGCAGACCAACCAAATGTTTTTTAGCCCATGAAACTGGTGGAAAATTGCCAAGCTCATCAGAGGTTCTAACTCCAGACCATCCCTACCTGCAGTGCCATCCTCTCACCCAATGCTTTCAGTAAGCTCTGTGATCTTGCAGCCATTATTAAATAGGATAATCACACCTTAGCAAGTACAGGTACATCCAAGCACCACCAAGAATACTAAATACTTCAAGGAAGAAAGGAGGGCAGAACAAAAGTGCTCATTGATACATCAGTGATGGCCAAAACTGAAGCTGCTTTTACTACAGGTGAGGCAAAGAAGAGGTGGAAAAGAAAAAATGAAGCAACAAAAGCAAGCAAAACAAAGAAGCAGGCTGTGAAGAAATTAGGTGAGAAGATAGCACTGAGGGTGAAAATGAAAAAAGGTTCAGACTTTGATTGTTTGTGGCATCTCAGACTTAGATGAACTTAGAATCAAGAATTTGAACTTAGATCTAATCTAAGAATTAGATCTATTCTTATCTAATTAGAATTCTCTAATTATCTCTTCTTATCTAATTATATTCTCTAATTATGGAATTCTTATCTAATCTATCTCTTCTAATTAGAATTAGATGAACTTAGAGCTTAGAATTTGAACTTAGTTTTGAGGGTCATTAGGGAGGTTTGAGGGTCATCTATGAGGGTCATTAGGGAGAGGTAGATTCTACTGCAGAGGTTAGTGTGATGACTGAGTGGTGGGAGAAGCAATGTGTGAAAGTGGCAGCCGGATCATATCTACTACATGAAAGGGGATTCAGGGTAAAAACCTCCGGCACTTGGACAGTGTGTGAACTTGGACAAATATTTTGACTTAAATGCATCTTGCCTAAACAAGGACAACAGGTTCTTAATCTTGGACCTGATGCAGATATTTGGGATTGCCTGACTACAATCTTATAGCCAACTCTATTTAAATACGATTACTCTCTTTCTTAACCCATGTCAGCGATTGAATCTGTCCATGATTGAGATACTTTAATTTTAAGATCTTTGTCCCTTCCTTCAAATATTAGACTCAAGCTGAAAATTTGCAATTACAGTTAGGTCTCTACTATTAACTGTCTGTCCATTTAAAATAGTTACCATTGTGAAATACTTATCAAGAAAATTTAGACAGAGTAAGCAGAGAAAAATTAATTTTCAAGGTGGTATAACAGATATAATGGCGTGTTAATAAATTGAGAGGGAGTAGTCAATCAGGACTTATCCCAGTTAAAGATAGGAACAGGGCCTCAACTAGATGTAAGGAAAGAGTTAAAGAGAGATGAGCAGAACATTTTGAGAATGTGCTGAACCACGATAGAGTTAGAGGAAAAGATATAGAGGAAAATGAAAAAGTTTGTGATACCTTGGATGTGATAGAAGATTTGTTTTGTAAGGAAGAATTAGCAACAGTACTAAAAGGGTTAAAAAATAATAAGGCACCAGGTGCTAATACTGTGGTAAATGAGTTTCTTAAATATGGTGGCCCTGAGTTTGGAAAAAAGTTACTGATGATTATAGACATGATTTTAAAAAGGGGAAGTACCTAGCGATTTTAGGAAAACCCTAATTAAACTACTGTATCAGAAAGGTGATAAGAGTGAGTGTCGTAATTATTGAGGCATTAAACTAGTCTCTTTAGGTAGCAAATTAATATAGAAATGGGAACTTCCTGGGAGGGTCTAAAGAGAGAGGCGTTGAATAGATTTGGATGGAGGAGGAGCGTGCGTAGCTTTGTTGGCCACAAGCAGCTTGGTGCTGCGGTGAGTTGTTAGTAATAGTAGTAATAGCATAATAGATATAACTATTGAGATGGTGATTAGGAAGATCTGCATTTGTAGTTTCCATCCTATTCATATCTCTCAATGTCTGAAATAGGTCCCCCTCCTGTAATTAGACCCCCTAGTCTGCTCCTAGTTTTATTACACTTCCAGTGGTTTTATGACAAATAAGGAAAAACATTAATTGTCCTCAATTTTAAATTCAAGATTTAAAAATTAGGAAGAGAATTTTCAGTACCTCCCGTTTTAATTGTTGCTACTAAATCACGGAATCAAAACCTCAGTATTTATAAATACCTGTTTATGGCAAGGACTCTAGAAATTTTGATTCTTTGCTATACCAAAGTGTCTTGAAAAAGAGAGGTCCTTAAATCTCAGGTTCCTACCTGTAATCTAATCTGGTGTCTCTTCGAAAGACAATTGTCCATTCAATGGATGCGCTACAAGAACTAGTGCTGAATAAAAACTCGCCCTGTAAGCACAAGGAATTTGTGGTCGAACTTGTTTGTTTAATTTTGAAAACCGCATATGATTTCTAAGCAGGAAAATGGAAATCCTTAACCAAACGAGAAAAGAAAAGCTCCAAAATTAAGGCTAACGCAATAAATTATTGCCGCAAATTAATTCATAGTCAGCCGAACACCGCCAACTCGTCCGGCGGCAGTGCACTGGCGGCGTTACAAAGCTTTGTCGGCGGTCAACCGGGCGCTTCGTCGGCGGCGTTAGATGCATGCATTGGCGCGGCGCCGGGGTCCAAATGCAGCACACATTCGATTCTCTTATTTGATTGTTTTACTTTGGTCGAAAAAAAAATCTATCGACAAAACAAGCAAATAATGATTAGCATTATGCCAACCAGGGTGTTATTAAAGCTCAAATCAAAGTAACTTGTAACAATGGAAACTGGTGCTGGCGTTGACAAAATATACTATCAACGCCATCTACCATTTGGGGACACTTTTATTACCATTTGGGGATATTTTTTCTGGCAATAATAAGAAGCAATTAATACAATTAGAGTAAATGGTAAAATTTGGGGATTAATAAGTGTCTGATCCCAGTTCCTGACAGAAAAGTGATTACAGAGATCGAAAAAATAACAAACGTCACCAAACGCAAGATGGCACTGATAATTTTTTTTTTTGTCATCAATAGTCCCAGTTCCTACTCTTAAAAGTAACCCATACTCTTTAGCTTGTATAACAGTAGACACTCATCATTCACCCACTGAAATCTAGAGTAGCCACAACATGTTCAAAATAATTCCAGTTATTTAAGGTCCTGTTTTTGAAATGCAGCTAAGATTCAAAACAAGCGACAAAAAGCCCTTCTCGCAAGTAGAATATTTGGATTAAAAATAATATGCTCTCCTGTTGTCCCCTCCCAAGATATATATTGCAGCCCCATTGCCTCTAGTTACTGCGCAACAATGAGCATCACTTAAAATCCATGCAAAAATGACAAGAATTCTCGCAATGGCAGTTAACTTTTGCGTATTTTATTATGTACAAGTACTGATTTGTAATCCACTCCCTTTCTCATTTCCAACAGAGTTTCGTCATCAAAGCTCCCCAAATAGTCAAGTAATCATGGTTGCAGCATCCCTCATATCCTAGTAAAGAGCGACTCCGACCCATAGTAACCAAGAATTTAGAAACACATTTCGAAATCCAAAAATGGAAGCAAGGAGAATCGCCAGTTGAAGCTGATTTAGGAATTTCAACTATTATTTTGATTAATCTTCATTGTAAAAGGTCCTTGCAAAATTTTGAAAAATAAACTCAAATCCCTTGAAAACGATGCTGGATCGAAATATAAACTGGATATTAGAATCGACGGAGCCGAAAACCCCCCAAAGGAGAATTACAGTCCCCTATCTTGAGCAACAAGGAAAATCACTTTTTCACATGGTAGATCTTAAGGGCCCCATGTGCCATTCTTTTTCCGAGTGGAAAGCTCAAGTTTTTGCTTGTTGTTTTTTAAGATTGCTTTGATTCAGCTATTCTATTAGATATTAGATACTGTTACCCCTTTAAAGAGGTTTAAAAAGGATAGACTGAAAAAAAAAACAATGAAAAAAATTTCAATAAAAAGTCTAGGGAAAACAAAAACCCAACAAAACAGACAATATCAATAAAAAGCATAGGATCTTAGAAAAAATCATAATGCCTCGTTTCTGATGCCAGTAATAAAACTTATTATTCATTACTTTTTAGCGATATTGTGTAAATGGAAGTAGTAATTAAATAATGCCTAAACTCAAATTTAACTGGCAAAAATTAAGTACTTGTACTAACTTTGTACAGGAGTTTTATTACTATTCATTTACTTCACATTGTAAACCCGATTACTGAGCTTCCAGCTTAATTCTGCATCTTTTTATGCAATTACATGATCATTGTTTACCATATATGTTATGGATTATTGCCATTCTTTTACAATTATCATTACCATCCATCATCATATCATTCATTATCATTACCCTTATTTGAGGATTTCCAGTAATATTACCATTTATTACTTCGCATACGGTGTAAACTCCGATTACTGCGCTTCTAGTTTAAATTTCCTTCTTTTTCTACAATCCTGAGCATTGTTTACCGTATATGTTACCATTACTTATGGTATCAATCTTTTGCAGAGGTTATGGCAAGGTTAATTTTTTAAAATGTACTCGGCTCCTATTTAACAATATTTCTTCCAATTTCAGATGTCAATGATGTTTCTAAAGATATAAAGCGTGTACAGAGGCATCTATTTTAAGAAATTGTTCTTATATTCTAGATGACAATCATGCTTATTAAAATGTGAGACGTCCACGTATGATATCATTTTACGAGACATTTCATCTCCAAGCATATGTCTGGGTCCTCTTGATTGATTTTTTCTTCTTTTTCTTACCAGCCCACCCAGCAACTCACTGCAGCACTAAGCCGCCCGAGACCAACACAGCTACGCACGCTCCTTCTCCATCCTAACGCCTCCCTCTTTATCCCCTCCCAGGAAGTTCCCATTTCCCTTACATCTTTCTTTACGATTTTAGTATCATTACCATATTGCATCAGAGTAATGTTACCATTTATTTTCTTAGTAGAATACTGTACAGCCCTGGTTATTGGGATTATTAGTTGATTTGTCTTCTTTTTTCTGAATAAACATTCTCCATGTCGAAAACACAAGAAACTGGGAACCTACCAGGCTAATCTATAGGACGTAGGACATATGTGCAAAGCAAGAATACTCTGTAGAAAGGAGGGTACTCCCCATGGAATATTTTTATAAGGCATCCCTTTTTTCTTTTATCAACTTGCCACATAATCGTTTCTCAAATGTTACCTGAAAAACGACCCTCATAGTGTCATGACAGAATCCCATCACAGTTGGGCTGAGAAACTCCCTCCTATAATATAAGAAAAAAAAGTGGTCTAAAATATACTTTTGTGTGCTTTGATCATTGCCAAGTAGGAATAACCAACTAAGTTTTCAAAATACGATTGTTTAAAATTATGAGTGATATCTGGATAAAAAGAAACTTTGAAGTTCCAAATTTTATTCTTTTTTTCACAGAAAATGTTTTCCACTGAAAAAAAAATTGAGCAAGAAAAAAAACGATTGCCAACGTTTTTACCAGCTAGTTAGTTTTAGACACGAGGCATGCCCATAAAAAACAAAGTGGGAAACGGACCTACAAATTATTTCACTATTGGAGTAGCGAAAAAACACATAGATATTTCAAAACTAAGGAGGGTTATTTTTTTCATTTTTTCAACAAAGTACCGAAAAAGGAGTAATTGTTCTAAATGTATAGGGGGCACAGGCAAAAAATCTTGATAGGGCTAATACCCCCCCCCCGCCCCATTGACGCCACTTTATCACCTAGGAATTACATCCTCTCACAATGTGATTTGAACATTTTCTTAATAAGTATGTCATTAGCCTCAATAGTTTAGACGTGCACAATGTTACTATTATAAGTTCATTACCAGTCAAAAGTAGAGCTTAATCTTATAAATTGCTACCCAATCTTGGAGAGATGTAATGTCAGACAAGTGTTGTGAAGCAGAGTAATTGCATTAAAATAGGCAAGGCTTTAAGGGTAATTTTGTCTACGTTTAAGTACCGAAAAAACTTTTCCATGATAGCAGTCAGCTAATCCTAACTAGGCCTGGCCCCAGTTATCAGCCAATCTTAGCTACCTAAAATTATCTCTATCACGTCCAAGATTAGGAACCTGTTCTCTGTGTTTAGCAAAGACACGCATTAATCCAAATATTTCTCCAAGAGAAAACAAGTCAGATTACCATTGGTAGAGTCAAAACCCTATTTTTAGGTAATGGAACAATACCTAATGGTAAAAACTTACCTCCATCAGGATTCCACTTCACCCACTGCATACAGTATACATTGCCTTTAAGATTCAATGAGAAACCGAAAGTTGCACTCCTCTTCAACGTGTTTAAATAGCCCACTTTACCATTCTCAGATCCAAAGGCCAAAATTCCTTCTTTTTCCGGATGCCAGGCCAGAGTAAAAGGCTTAAACTTCACCCAAAAAGGTGATCCGTGGCCACTCGAGTCCATTGTACTCAAAGATCTAATTTGTCCATCACCTAAGGCCACACCCACAACTGTTGCATCAGTTGGACAAGTTTTGATAGCATTAACAAACCCACCAAGTGTCTGTAGATCAAGAAGACAATCACCTAATGGCACATTTACAGAAGTCTCCTGTAACATAGGCTCTGTTGTGTTTACTTTTAACATATCAAGACGGAACTGGATAACACGACGATCTTGAGACGTACTCCAAATAATTTTTGATCCGTCAGGTTCAGTGTGTGAAGTTATATTATAAATCTCACGGGAGTGCAGCTTGTGCACAACTCTAAAACTATGTCGAATTTCTTTCGATAATTCGTATACACAGAGTTGTGATAGATGGTCACTGGCTAGAATCAAATTTTTATCAAACCAATGAGCTGTAGCATAGGCCACACTTCCACCTGGTTTAACTTTCTTAAACAATGGACGAAAGGATGTCATTTCTTGTTTATCACTTAAGCTACACACGTTGAATTTCATCTTACTGCTTGATACAAACATCTGTCCAGTCCCTAAAATATTCTCTTCAAACGGGCACCATGAAATGTTGGTCACTAGGTCATCATGTGCTTTTACAACTTTCCACAGAATACTCCCCCTTTCTCTGGTATCAACAACAATGATGGTACCTTGTTGAAAGCCTATGGCCACTGTGTAATCATCGAAAGGGGAGCAGGCTAAACAGGACAGGGGTGGGAGCTTTATTTTCAGAAGTATTGACTTTCTAGCAACCAAATTTTCTGTATTCCATACAATGAGAGTCGCAAGAGAATCCCCAGTAATGACATACTTCGGACATCTTGGGAATGAGCCAATTGCGACGACCTTATTTGTCTAAAAATAATAAATGAAATGTTAGGATTTGAACATATCATTTCGTACCAAGTTCCTATGAGATCCTATAATCGTAATCATAGAAAAAATGCACAATTATTCAACTGGCTTATTTTTGGTGTAAACTATATAATGCAGTCTACATAGGCACCCGAAGTTTGACTCTTAAAGGGTTGAAGGGGGGTGGGGAATCTATATCGAGTATTTCCCCTGTCCTTCTTTTCGAGGGCATGATAGTCTCCATAATGGGTTTCAAAAACAAGAGTAAAGGGAATACATAATAAGCCTGATCAACTATACGAGGGGTATTTGAAACAATAAGAGTTTCAGAGCTTGCAACAAAACTCAATATGAATTTGTCCCTTACGGACTCTTCTTTACGAACTGATTACGAATTCCGGCCTTAAATTAATAAGAGTTTTTATATCTATACGCTTAAGATCAAGATTTACACCTTCGAGCAATATTTCAAGCCTTATAACAGAAGAAGGGGTGAAGGTAAATACTTGAAAATAACTCCTCATACAAAACAACTACTCCTTAGCAGCAGATTTATTTGTGATGATCATGATAGCAAACTTTAATTTAAGGACTATTCGCTAACTTGGAAAGGTGTTGAATTAGCTGAATGGAACTTCTACGTTTAAGATCCACAAACCAATTCTAAATTAGTACACAAGATGGAGTTTTCCTGTTTCAGCCCTGGCCTTTCCCTACTTGTAAGGGATTACAGATATGATCATGACAGCTTAAAAAAAAACTCGGGAAAAAAAGTTTCGCTTAGAGCTCAGCTTTCTTAGACTATAGCCTTGGCAAGACGATTCCCAGAAATTAAGCAAAATTTTAATTAAGATTAAGGATGCATTTTTCATAGAGTCTTTCAAACCTTACAGATAGTGGAAGGGCGGAGGCTAACACAATATCTGCTCAAGCTATCGAAATCCTAGTACAAAGAAGGGAGGAAAGGGCGGATAGGGGCACAGGAAAATACCTCCATGGGCCCTGTTTTCATTCTAAACCCATTGTACATAGTTTCATTCTCCAGTTTTAACAAAACGCTTCTGTAAAATTATGTAAACATCGAGATGGTAAAACTCTAATATAGGGACTGTTTGCTAACTTGGAAAGGTGTTGAACTAGGTGAACGGAGCTTCCAATTTAGAACCCATAATCACATCTCGATTTACGACCCAGTATGATAGTTTTCACCTTAACCCCGCCTCTTGGTGGAAAATTGAATATTGCTAAGTAGTCTTCTTCTTCTTATGTTTATGGGGTCTGTGGATCAGTATGATGTCCATTCACCTCTTAAACATTACAGGAAAAACTCCACTGATTATTGAAAGCTCCTGGCAATATTCCTAGAAAAAAATCTGCCAGTTGACAACAAGCAACGTGCTGCTAGTAATAATGGCGTCTTTTCAGGATTGATATCATCAACCTATAAATAATAGCTTCTAATTCATGTGACAGGGAGCAATTGATGAGACCATCAGAAGTTAAGGGGATCTTTAATTGATGGCAGTAATTATTCAGTCTCCTGGAATCATTATCTCCTGGAATGCAATCAGATAGCACATGTTGAGCGTTGACACCGTCTGACAGTTTTTTCTACATAGTGGGGTGTGGTGGATTCCCCATTTAAAAAGGTCAGCGTTAAGTAAAATTGTTCCACTTTTTAACTTATAGCAGATCATATTAAAATCCTTAGACTTGAAAGGAGTGTACCAAAATCGCTGCGAAGTAACATTTTTTCTAGCTCTAACAACATCTCTGTAATTCTTTGTTCTCAAATTTCTTGCCGGAGGGATCTCAGCAGCCTTATTTGCCAAATTATCTGCCATTTCATTATATTTGATTTTTTTATGACTAGGAATGTGAAGGAGTTCAAAAAAAAACTATGCTAAATTGAATACTTAATTTATATACCTTGACCACATCCAGCCTGTCAATATTGCAAAATATTATGATATCAATGCTTCACGAAGTGATATTCCCCTTTAATCTTTTCTTATATGAGAGTAACTGTCAACTTTCTGAGTGCAGGATACATGTATATTTCATATCGGAGCAATTATAGATTTACTTAGCAAAATATTATAATATCAAATACATATCTTAAATAATCTTGTAGAGCAACAGATTTGAAAATTCACTTTTAACAAAAGAAATTAAAAGTGTCTATTATTGGTGATTGAAAGTAATCCAGATGAGAAAGACCGTCTTTATGATATTATCTGGGGAAAAACATATTCGCAATGTAAAGTTGGTGAAAATTGTTCTTAGGTGTGTGACAACCGAAGAACGACTTGAGAAGAATTAACTGATTTTTTTTACATAGTCTGACAAGTGCTGAAGTGCAAAGATATAAACTTGGTTAACTTCCATCGAATTTCGACTTTTCGTGTACTATACAGCCTATGTAAAACACAGTTTATTTACATCAAGTTCTTTTTTTATAAAAATTGGGTAAAAGCCAGGCCCCAATTTAGGGAAAATTCTGATTTTTGCTCATTTTATAAAGAGAAACTAAGGTACACCTGCGACTCTAAGTATATTTGACGTTCAATAAAATGCTCGTTTAAGCAGATTTATGATGGTTTCTTCTGATTTTTACTAGTTTATGCTGATTTATACTAGCTTATGCTGATACTTACTCCGTGTGCCCTATGCTCAGAAACAACCACATTTTCCGCACTCTTCCATAGCTTCACCTTCCCGTCATCGCCAGCAGTAACAAGGTCACCCTTTTCAGAGCTAGTCCATAAGCAACCTAGAAACGTCATTTCATGTTAATTAAAAGGATAAAGAAACATGAAATAATGCTTTGTAAAAAAGAAAAAGAAATATTCTATAAGCTGCATGGAAAAATATTGCTGAGAAAAATACTTGCTAATTAGCCTACTATAGGGATGTATAGAGAATCCAATAGCCTGTTTAGGCAGATGTTATAATTACAAAATATAGGCCCATTCACCCATCCCTTACAAAGGCAGTACTGTGTGGGCGCTGAAAAGACATGAGTAAGACACTGGCTCATACTTTTAATCAAGTTTGGCCAAGATTTAACAAACTGTTCTGGTTGATATTAGCTGATACACATTTAAGCAGATCCTCCTCCCATAGGGTTTGAATCAGGTATCAAACCAAACAATTCAACTTCAATAGTCAGTCTTGCTCCCCATCAATACACAGTTAAGATCCAACAATCGCTTCTGGTACATGTCCTGACGACATGAGCTTAAAGATCCTCAAAAAGCTTATATTACTTAGGGGCTCCCAAAAAAAAGCAAAGACACTCAATCTTAGGTTTTACCGAGTATATTTGAGATTTGGTAACGTTCTCTATCTGATGTCTTGGTAGGAAGAACTGAGGGACCCCTCCTCCGAAAAATCGCGTTGATTCCTAGTCCGAGAAAAGCAAAGTTGGAACAGTGCACCTTATTTGCCCACAAATTTGGTGAGGATCTGATAAGCCCTTCTGGTAGGTTATCTAAAGACAATTATTTGGGACTGCACTCCCCCTCCCAGCGGTGGAACTGCGTCCAGAAACACAAAAGGCGCAATTAAAACACTACATCTCACTTCCCATTGAGTTTTGTGGACACCTGCCAAACCCTTTTGGTACATGCGAAAATAAATATATTCTGGAAAAAACCTTCTCCATTCACCTGCCAATAAGTCGGATTACAGCTGGGTTTATTTAGGTCTAATTCTAGACCCAAGCTTTAAGCGTATACACAATCTCAGAAGTTTTGGTTAAAGTTGATTTTTTTTTTTTTTAATCAGAATTTGGCATTTCAAGATAGATTTTCCCAAGACAATCTCCTAGAAATACATAAGAGATACAAGAGTTTTGAACTCAGGTCTCTGTATTGTTTGAACTCAGGTCTATGATCTTAATATTTAACATAATATATTAGGTTTATAAGGGGGTTCGTCTTCTCCACAATACCTTGCTCTTTACGCTAATGTATTTTTAGCAATTTCAACTATTTATTCTACGGCCTTTGTGATTCAGGGGTCATTCTTTAGATTTGGGATAAAATTCAGGCTTTAGTGTAAAGAGCGAGGTATTGATAAGGGGGCAAGCCCCCTCACATACGTAATAAAGATACACAAGTATAGAAGTTCGTTACGTAAGTTAATTCGTAAGGTACGTATGTTTATTACTAACCAAAACGTCAGTACAAAAAATAAAAAAATCTAGTTGCATTTTTAAACAGCCAAAAATTGGAGGGCAGCTAGACCCCCTCCCCCACCTCTTTTTTTATCAAAATCATCCCATCAAAACTATGAGAAAGCAATTTAGCAAAAAAAATTAATATGCAAATTTCTAGACAGGTTTGTTTTCTTAGTCCGTAATCTGTCACCCTTGTGTGAGGTAATGAAGTTTGAACCTATGCCCTCTAGCCTTGCTTGTTTTTCCTGAAAGGTGAGAATACTTTTTTGTGAATAACTTTATTGTTTATTGTGCTAGAGATTTCATTCCAAAAGTTTTAGAAAGAGGACGTTTTGTTTGTTCAGATGAGCTAGCATACACTCCTATAGCTGGAAAACCAGAGGATAGAAACGACCCCCAACGTCGTGGTTCCCCTGGGAACCATCCGTCGGTAGCGAGACCAGATGAGACGGTAAGCCGTATACAGTGTGAGATGCCTAGATACCATGAAAACAGTTGCTTTACACCATTGGAATCAAATTTTGAGAGCTCGACCATGTTCTGTGGCTTCAAGGAACCATCGCTCGGAAGAGCCATCTAGACAAGAACTGGTGGAGTTGCCGTCGTCAATAACAATGTAGGGGAGACCGGGGTTGACCCGGACGCGATTTTTTGAAACGGCATATCTTCTAAGCCATTGACTTTTCTCCAGTTCTGACTTCACCATAAAATGCGTATCCGTTAGGACTACCTTCGAGATTTTTTTCAGATTTTTCTACAAAAAGGAAAAAAAGATTTTTATTTTTTTTTTTCATTTTTTGAAATGTCCGAAACAACCCCTACCCACGGGGTTGGATCGGACGGCCCCAGTATTGGTTCGGACACCATGCTAAACCATTAGATTTCGACTTCTTTTTTTTTCAAATATGCATAAAAGTATAAAAAGTAAAAAACAGTACTTCAGCTATATAAAATGACAAAACAGCTTTAAAATGACACACCATTCACCGGAGTTGGTACGAGCTGAGATTTTACTCAAAGACCGCTTAGTATACCACTAAAATATATTCCTAATGCGAACTGCTGTACTTTCTTAGTAGAAATACTTATTTTCAAGCATTCATCCGTGTATTTTCTACCCTAAATACCAACATTTTAGAGACGGGGTTGGTTCGGACAGATAAAAAAAAATGTCCGAACCAACCCCCAATCGCCGTGTCCGGCCCAACCCCATGTGTCCTCGTGCGACGTCAAAGTGATTTGAAAAAAAAAGTCAAATAGATGGCGCGCTCAATAAACTGCTCTAGAATCTTTCTATGTGAGTTACTTTTCTCCTGAAAAAATGTCATTGCAAATCCAGCAGCCTGGTCCACTCTATTAAACTCCAAACAGAGACCCTTGAAAAAATTCTTACCTTAAAAAACACTTTTTACAAAATACAAACAAATGGCTGTGTGCATATAGATCCAAACTGGCTTGATAATAGGGCAGTAGATGGTGCACCTTTCGTGATTTTTTGAGAATTTTTACTAAACCGCTAGGTGTCCATACTTGACTGTCCAGATCAACCCCGTGTCCGGGTCAACCCCGGTCTCCCCTACTAGACTGTTACCAAATATATTTTTTACAGTGCAGAAATGGACCAGCCTTCTCCGAGTACATCAAAAACTGTGGAAGATGAGTATTCGGCTGTCCAGCGAAGACTTCGAACACGCCCCGTGTCATTAGCACAGGCTCTGAATTTTATTCTTTGCCCGGAAGACAACTCCGACCTCGAAGATCTGTCTGATGAAGATGAGGACCCATTTGATCCTAGTTTTCTCCTTCCTGATCCTGATGATAACCCGCAGGAAAAAGAGATTGAGGAAGAAATAGAAAGCGGTCGAATTGAAGCTGACGACCACAACAGTGAGGATGACCATGAGGACGTCGAGATCGCCAGACAAAATGCCACGAGCTCAGGCACTGCTGCTTCGAAACCAAGCAAACGACGGGACCTTGCTTGGAGAAAAGTGGATTTCGTCCAGCCAGATGCTGCGTGGAAGGATCATCTTGTCGTCGACCAAGAAATGAGTGGCAAGACACCCCTGGAATTTGTCAGGCTGTTTTTTGACCAAGGCATGGTCAACCATATACGTGACCAAACGAAAATTTACGCTCTTCAAAAAGATGCCAAAGAATTTGGAGTTTCATCTGCCGAGGTGGAATGCCTTCTAGGGATCCTTGCATTTACAGGAATAGTGAAAATGCCGTCATACCGCAGTTACTGGTCAAACGAAACACGCTACCCTGTAATAGCTGATGCCATGTCGCGTGATAGATTCGAGCAGATCAAAAAGTATCTTCATTTCAACGACAATCTTACCCAGAAACCACGAGGAGACCCTGGGCACGACAAGATCCACAAAGTTCGTCCTCTGATAGAGATGATCAGAGATAACTTTATGAAGATACCCCCAGAAGAACACCAGGCAGTAGACGAGCAAATTGTGCCGACAAAACGGAAAATTTAGTTGAAGCAGTACAATCCCAAGAAACCGCATAAGTGGGCTTATAAGTTCATCTCAAGGGCTGGGGAGAGTGGTTTCGTTTACGACTTTGAAATGTATACGGGTAAGGGGTCGGTTGATGTCAGTGACCTGGGAGTTGGGGCTGATTTTGTCCTGCGGCTTGCAAGAGGAATACCCAAGCACAAAAATTACAAGCTATTCTTTGACAATTGGTTCTCCTCGTTAGACTTGGCACAAACACTAAGTGATCAGGGCATACTTACACTGGCCACAGTGAGGGCAAACAGGTTGAAAGGCTGTGGTTTGGAATCCAACAGCAAATTGAAAGCCCGAGGAAGAGGCTCTTACGACTGGCGAGTGGAAACGCAGTCGAATGCCATTGTGGTGAAGTGGTATGACAATAAGCCAGTCCACTTGATTTCGACCTATGCCGCCCTAGACCCAGAAGATACGTGTAGGCGGTGGGATGGTAAACGAAAAGAGTATGCCGATGTCAAGCGACCATATTGTGTGAAGGAGTACAACCGCTTTATGGGTGGTGTAGATCTTGCCGACATGTTGCTGGAGCTTTACAGGATCGACTTCAAGTCACGGAGCAAATGGTACATGAGGATCTTCTTCTTCTTGTTTGACCTCTCCGTTGTGAATGGCTGGCTCTTATACCGCAGGTGTCTTGCTGCTGGGCAGAAACCAATGAACCTGCTACAGTTCAAGACAGATGTGGCACGTGCACTTCTATCCGGTGCATCTTTGGCAACACCAAAGAGAGGTAGACCTCTCAGTGACGCAGATACCAACTCTCAGAAAAAAAGAAATTATACTTGTCACCCCCCAGATTCGACAAGACTCGATGGACAGGGGCACTTCCCGGCTTGGATAGAGAGCAAACAGAGATGCAGAGTATGTGTACAAGCTCATTCCAAAGTGAAATGCGTAAAATGTGAAGTGTCCTTGTGTTTCACACCCAACAGGAATTGTTTTCTGACTTACCACACTATGTAGCCGATCAGAGTGTTTTTGTGCCATGATTGCCGGATGGTTCCTGTGGGAACCATTTTTTTTATTTCATCATCTTTATCAATACATTTTTTTTCTTGCCATTTCTGTCGTGGAATAGGTCATAACGAAGCCTGGAAACGGCCGAAATATTTTTCCCATTCTTTTTTCATAATTCAGGCATCAAAGGGTTAATTATTCATGTGCGTTAAGCCCAAATCAAAACATGTATTAATTCAAAAATGTTCAGAAATTAAATAAAAAAAACAAGTTTTTTAAGTGAAAGTTAGGAGTGACATTAAAACTTAAAACGAACAGAAATTACTCCGTATATGAAAGGGGTTGTCCCTCCGCAATGCCTCGCTCTTTACGCTAAAGTTTTTTTTATTGTTTTAAAAAATGCAGTTGTGACAGAGTCAAACTTTAGCGGAAAGAGCGAGGCGTTGCGGAGGGACAACCCCTTTCATATACGGAGTAATTTCTGTTCGTTTTAAGTTTTAATGTCGCTCCTTAATTGCAGTAATTTTTTTTTATTTAATTTTCTGTTAAAGCCCGGGCTTTCCAATGGTTTAAGCAACGGAAATTGGTTGCAATTGATTATAACGCTATATTGAACGCGAGAATGGCCTTCCTACTACTCAACAGGATGAATTTATTCACTGATGTGTCTAGTGTAGAAAATAATATTAATTTTACACAGGAAGATAGCGTCAACAAATATGTTATTATTTCCACTTGCCTGTTGTTTAGACTTGCATACTGTCCATTGTGTGTCAGTTGTATTTTAACCTTTATTGTTCTATAGGGTATTATGCAACTTATGATTCTGCAATTTATTATTTAAACACTTATGCTTACAAGATATTAAGATATTCCGTTTCTTAAATATTTCGTAACTCATTTGATTGTTAGTTTTAATTATTAATTTATCTATATGAATTGGAGCTTACACGTAATTTTGGGTGCTGTTTGTAAGGATGATGATTCCGTTTTGTTTCTGCTTCCTTAAAAAAACTTCACTACTGGTAGTTACAAGCAGTTATGTACACAGTGTGGGAGCATGGTTAATTAATGCCCGTCCTCCTTTTTTAAAATCCCATGATTCTTGTGATTTTTCTTATGATTGCTCGTTGTCTGTGTTCTTTTTTTTTTATTTGTGCTCTGTTTGAAGTTTTGGACCATTTCAAAGTCAATTTCTGCGCACGTTTCTTATTACAGGGTTGAACTTCTGCATGTATATATATTTGCGCTCATGTAAAGCTGTCTTCCTTAGACTGTCGCATTGTCTTAGTTTTTTTAAGACTTTGAGAAGGCATATCCTTGTAGTTGTAAAGTGTAGTTGTTTACAACTACAATCCCCGTAGTTGTAAAAAGAGCTGGGAGTAAACTGTGATTTATTGTTGTTTATGCGCTGGGAACTATTCTCTTAAGATAAAATACAGAAATGGCTTATCAACTTTATTATTGTTTATGAAATTCTGTGTAATTACCGATGGGCTTCAACTTCTCCTTGATCGACATTGCAAATGCATCAAAATAAAATGTTATGTCACTTTCATTGAACGTTTTTGCAAGCTATTGATGTGGTTTTTCTATAATAGAAAATTTAAATTTGCACTTCTGTGTTGATGGGATAAAAAAAAAAAAAAAAAAAAAAAAAAAAAAAAAAAAAAAAAAAAAATCTCTGATTCACATGATCAAAAAAAAAACCCCTTTTACAGAATTCTTGTCTCATTCGCATTTATTCATATCCATTAATGTGCTCAAACTCAATGTACTCAAAGCAAAGCAATACATTCTCCAAACAAGCAGCTATCTACTTTCTGGGAATGTCCCAGAAAACTACTCATTACATATAAAAACTGGATATAAATTTACAAGAAAAGAAAATACAAGAAAATCCAGTAGAAGAAGAAGAATTATTTTGTGTGACTAAGAATGTTTTCACTATTCTTTTTTTGCTGCTGGGGTGCAGTATTTGACTTGACTACAATGAAGTCAGGTATAATTCACGACTTGTTACTGGCACCTCTCATATTCCTTTCAAAACATTTGGACAAAATGGAGACAAAACTTTATTTGAACATTTGATGAAGTCAACTAATTGTCATTTGTTTGTTGTTCAGTTAAAAATCCAAGCAATCAAAATAAACCCCTGCAAATTTTAATCAGAGCACCACTTTTTGAGCTAAAAAAAGAATCATTGTCTGACCGATTATGTAGAGGTTGATCCAAGCAAGGAGTCCTCCTAGCCTTATTTTAAATACATTTAAAAATTAAAAAAAAATACGCTTCTTCATTGAAGGATAACTGATAATTACTTGTAAATGGTGTAAGAATGATTAGAACATTGGAAAGGGCATTTTTTAACTTGCACTCTTTTTTAACAATTTGCACTTTTTTTTGTATTGATCTGTACTCTTTTTAGAGGTCGGAAATTGGCAACACTGTACTGTAGAAGTTTTAAGCTCCTATCTGCAAAAATGTGGAATTTTAAATTTTTTGCCCAAAGAAAGATCACAGATGTTTTTTTTCCCAGGGGTAATCATATCAACCCAGTGATCCTAGAATACTACGAGAGGGCTCATTCGAACGGAAATTAAAAGTTCTAGTGCCCTTTTTAAGTGAAAGAAAAATTGGAGGGAAATAGGCCCCCTCCCCCGCTAATTTTTTTTTACCAAAGTCACCCAATAAAATTTTGAGACAGCCATTTTGCTCAACATAGTCGAAAATCTAATAACTATGTCTTTGAGGATATTTTTTAGCAATATTTTTGACTTGCACTCATTTTCGGCCTTAGTTTGCACTCTTTTTAGAGATTGGCCATTGGCAACTCTGTACTGTAGAGGTTTCAAGCTCCTATCTACAAAAAACGTTGAATTTTGAATTTTTTGCCAGAAGAAAGATCACAGTTGCTTTTTTTCCCAGGGGTAATCGTGTCGACCCAGTGGTCTTAGAATATCGCGAGAGGGCTCAATCAAACGAAAACATAAAGTTCTAGTGCCCTTATTAAGTGACAAAAAATGGAGGGCAATTAGGCCCCCTCCCACGCCAATTTTTACCAAATTCACCCAATCAAAATTTTCAAATAGCCATTTTGCTCAGCATAGTCGAAAAATCTAATAACTATGTCTTTCAGGGTGACTTAATCCCCCACAGTCCAGGTGGGAAGGGCTGTAAGTTGTGAACTTTGCCCATTGTTTACATATAGCATTGATTAGTAGGAAGTATGCAGACGTTTTCCGGTGGATTTTTTTCTGGTGGGGGGTTGGGGGAGAAGGTTACATGGGAAAATCTTTCCATGGAGAAATTTATCATGGGGGAAGGGAAATTTCCATGAAGAGGGCACTGGATGTCCCAGTATTATTCAAAAAACGATCAAAAATTAATTTTTAAAAAAGTTTTTAAAACAATTAACATTAAAACTTAAAACAAACAGAAAATATTAAGTAAGGGGGGTTACCTCTCCTCAGTAGCTTGCTCTTTTTTAACTTTTAAAAGAGGTTATTATTCTAATTAAACAGCCTTTGTGATTCAGGAGTTGTTCTTAAACAACTGGAATAAAAATCAAACTTAGGACATAGGGTTATAGCTAGTTTAAAAAAGTAAAATAAATATACAAATTTCGTTTTAATTATTCATGTATGGTGAGCAATCTTCAAAATCTGCATTAATTCAAAAACGTTCAGAAACTAAATAAAAACAACAAGTTTTTTAATTGAAAGTAAGAAATGACAACTTAAAACAAAGACAAATTATTCCCTATATGAAAGGGGATGCCTCCTCCTCAACGGCCCGCTCTTTACGCTAATGTTTGATTCTTTCTCACAACTCTACTTTTTAAAACAATAGAGAAGTTTAGCGTAAAGAGCGGGGCGTTGAGGAGGGGACAGTCCCTCTCAAATACGGAATAATTTCTGTTCGTTTTAAGTCTTAATGTCGCTCCTTGTTTTCAGTAAAAAAAAACTTGTTTTTTTTATCTTATTTAAATAAGGAATAAGTAGCCTAGAGATGAAGAGAAGATAATACCCAATAGAGAACTTGACCAAGTGAATGGCTTAACTTTGCTAGGTAGCAAAACAAGTAAGGGTCGTGAAAATAATGAAGGTGAGTGATGTAATTATGTTGGCTTAGCTTCCCAGTCCAGCCTCCACTCAGCCCTCTCCCAGTCCCTGTTGAGTCCAGCCTTGAAGGGGTGGGGAGTCTCAGCTTGGATGGTAGACTTGGATAGGCTATTCCAGAGGGGGACCACCCAAATGGAAAAGAAGCCACGTTGTTCCCTTCTCCGACATCCAGGCAGGTGAAGCTTCAGGCTGTGACCTCTTGAATTGTTAGCCAGGGAGGGGGTGAAGATCTGCTTCAGGTGACTGGTTTTGAAAATTTTGCATGGCATGATCACATATCCTCTATATGTCTTTAAGGATGACACCACCACCCCCCCCCCACACAGTCCTCAGGGCATGGGTTTTAAGTTATGCACTAGGGACATAAAAGGTGCATATAGAAAGGGTGGTCATACAAACTTCAGAGGGGGTCATTGGATGGGTCATCAGAAGTTATAATGTCCTTTTTAAGATTCAAGGGGACTGGAGGGTGGATACCCTCCCTCACACCTTGGGTTTTCCAAAAATGTATTTGATAGAAACTTTGAGATGGCCATTTGTTGTCCTAGAAACTCCAAAAACAGCTCAATTCGATTCGAAATTGAAAAGGCCAGTGCCTTTTTTAATAGTCAAAAGTGATTGGAGGGCAACAAACCCCCTCCCATGCCCACCATTTCCCCACATCCAATCAAAATTTTGAAATAGCCATTTTTTCCAATGTAGTTAAAAGGTCCAGAAATTATGTCTTTGAGGATGACACCTCCCCCACAGTTTTCAGGGCAAGGGTTCAAGTTATGTCTTGGGGGCATATAAGGTATAAATATAGAAAGGGTGATTGTATAAACTTTGAGGGGGAGGGGCTCATTGGAATAGTAATCAGAAATTCTAGTGCCCTTTTTAAGATTCAGAGTGACCAGAGGGTTCTACCCCCCATCCCTCACACACCTCATATTTTCTTGAAATGCATCTGATAGAAATTTTGAGATGGCCATTTGTTATCATAGGAACTTTGAAAAGGGCTCATTTGATTGGAAATTGAAAAGAACTAGTACCCTTCTTATCAGTCAAAAGTGATTGGAGGGCAACAAGCCCCCCCCCCCATACCAATCATTTCCTGAAACACATCTAATCAAAAAGTTGAGATAGCCATTATATGTCAATACAACTGACAATTTACAGTCATTTGTTTGTTGCTGTTTTTTTTTTTTTTTAGTAAAGTACAAATTGTGTTCTGGTCTTGAATAGGCATAAGGGTTATCAGCCCTACTTGTGTTATTTTTGCTGGTTTGGGTTTGACTTGGATATTAATTGTAATTTCTGTTTGTTTCAAGCTTGATTTCTTTATTGATAGTGATTTGTGGTAGTTTTACACTTGAGAGATTATTTGACCATAATTTTGCTCATTCTCAGCTTAATGGAGCTCTTTAACTTTTCTTTGAAAAAATAAGTCTTGTTGAAAATGATTCTTAAATTAATGTTCAAAAATGGGGAAAATACCACCAAAAAGTGAAGCAATTTTAGTGAAAATCACACCATCAGATTCAGCATATAAGAGAATCCATGTGTTTTTGATTTGGTACCAACAGTAGGGAATAATGCAGGGAGAGTATTAGCCCCCAAAAACTTGTAGGCTAAAATGGCATCCCCTCTATTTCTCCTGTAAACAAGTGTAGGCTTTGATAGCTTTAATAGCATTCAGCCTTGATAGTCTTACAGGGTAGGAAAACTCCTGCATGCCAGATATCATTTTAGTGGCATGTCTCTGCAAATCTTCAAGAACCTTAATATCTTTTTAAAATCAAAAATATTTTTGAACTCAAACCATAGTCCTAGAGGATTGAGAGAGGGTTCATTCAAATGGAAATTCTAGTGGCCTTTTGAGTGAAAATAAATACTGAAGGGGAAATAGCCCCCTTCCTAAACCCTTTTTCCCAAAAGACATCTAATCAAAATTTTGAGATGGGCACTTGGTTCAGCATATTTGAAAGCTCTGTTAGCTATGCCTTTGGGGGTCACATGACCCCTGCAGCCCCTAGGAAAAGGGATGTAAGTGATGCAATGTGCCCATGGTTTAAATGTAAGCTAGCATTTGTTATTGGGAAATATATGCAAATTTTCTTGCCCCACTATGGACCTTCTCCAACTTTATTATTCTTTTATTTGGCCAAGACTGGAGTTTGCTTTTCTAGTGTGGTATTTTGATCTTTCTTCATAGCATATTTATAAGATTGAAAATGTTCAAAAACAAGCACTTTGAATCATAAATGGTGAAGGGAAGGTTCTATATCATTATCTACTAGGTAAATTCAAGCTCATCACACTGGCTGAAGAGAGGGAGGCTCTTATGCCTTTGTTTTGGTACTAAGACCCTGTCTGTACCCAAAAATGTTCCATCATCCCCAAACCCTACCTTCCTGCCCACAACAGACCATTCTGTATAAAATGACTCCCATCCCCACTAAATATGACAGAAATTGGGAGAGTTTTGTTGAGTTGTATACCATAATATCCAGAAAAACTAGCCATTAATTTTATTATTTTCTTTTTAAATAAAGTTTGACTCATCCTTTTGGTCTATTTTGTAATTGTTATTTTATAAAAGCAAGAGCTTGCACAATAGACTTTCTGCTTAAATGAAGTACAAGAAAAGTATTTTCAGCTTCACAACTTTGCTCAATCCCAATTTATGAAGTTTCAAAGATCTGCAAATTCATTTCCTAAATGTAGAAAAAAGCCATTGGTATAGCTTAAATTCTACTCAAATAACAGGAATTGCATTCCCAGAAATGTATCCAGAAAAAAAAGAAACTAAAAATTACAATATAGTTACATTTTGTCAAAATTCCAGTAGGCTAAGTCCCAATGGTGTGTTCACCATAGATGGTATGTTTATTCATAGGTCAGAAATATGGATTCCTCCATATTTACCATAGGCTACACAAGTTTTGCAAATAGAACAAATTAGGGTAAAATTCCAGTTAATTGACTTCTTGCTATCTTAGAAAGGGTTTAGGTTAGGAAAATGAAACTTTCAGGGATGGGTCTACAAGCTAAAGTATGTCCTGGGGAGGTATTTTAAAGTACCCATCTCTACTCCTTCTCCCTCTAGAGGGCCCTGAAATCTGCCTACATGACAGGTCTATACCTGTTGCAATTTTGACAAAACAACATTTTACATTAAATTTCAGTTACTATTTGCTTTTTATCTGCCTTTAGTTCTGAAAATGCAATTCCTGTTATTTGAGTAGAATTTTGAGCCATATCAATGTTTTTTTTCAAAATTTAGGGAATGTACTTGCAAATCTTTAATACCTTATAAAATGGAATTGAGCAAAGTAATGAAGCTGAAAACAATTTTGTTGTACTTCAATTAAGCCAAAGATCTATTTTGCAAGGTTCCACTTTTATATCACATATATTTTTAAAGGTCATCAAAGGTCAGGGCCCTTTAGAGGGAGAAGGAGTGGATTTAGTTGCTTCAAAATACCTTCCTGGGACATACTTTAGTCTGTAGATTCATCCCTGAAAGGTTCATATCCTAGTCTAAACCCTTTCTAAGATAGCAAGAAGTCAATTAACTAGAATCTTACCCAAGTTAGTTTAGAATTTTGACTGAATATTAGCCTAGCTAGGGTCTGAGCTCATTCCTAAGAAATTCTATTGCAGAAGGCCTAGCAAAGCAAAGGCTAGGCTCAGCACACAAATTAGCCTAATTGCATTTAAAGAAAGTTTTTACACTCTTCTTTTACTAGTCATGACAAAATTTACTCAACTATGTTTTTGTGCTTTAATCATTTATATACAGTAATGGCTAACCTATATAACTTACAGACTACTTTGGGCTCATGGCATTTTGGAAGGATATGAATATCAGGCCATTCTTGTAACTTTGGGGTAATAATGACTACACGAGCATTAGAGGCATAGGCAAGTCTTCCTTGTTTATCAACACAAAAACCGCCAGGGGCAAACCAATTGGGACACGGTGGCAATTCCATTTAAATGTCAAATTTAAAATGTGCTTTTATTTTGAATTTTATATCAAGCAACTTTTTTACAGATGTCAGAAAATACGGAATTACGTCATCTATAATTCTACTCAGCTGAGTTTCTCTAAAGACTTTTTCATAAGGTAGAGTCGAACTGCTTCCCTTGTTGCTCAAGCCAGGGAAGTGTAAGTGTCCAGTGCAAGGGTTTCAGCCATGGTAATTCTAATAATGTGCTTCTTGTTTTAATCTGACACTAGTTTTAGGCCGTTCTTCAAAATCCCTTAAATTGGTTTTGAATAACATTTTAGAAGTAAGGCTCATCGTGACAATAGCTATTCTTTTTTCGTATGTAAGAAAACAACAATTGTTGATATGTCAATAGATTCCACCTCCACCAAGTAAAAATTAGACTCGATGTCAATGTCTTCAAATGATATATTCTATATCTAATTGTCGCTATGACAGTATTAAACATTTCATGTTAAAGAACTGTATGTAAAGAACGACTCCATCCAATATAGTAACCAAAACTAAAAAAAAAATGAATTTTCATAACTGTAGGCATATCAAAAGAAAAATCTTTTAATTCTGTTTCCAGAAATGTAAAAGACATTAAGTTTAGTTTTAAAAATTAGAAGTTACGACCCTTTAGGAAATTAAATTTTTAAAAATATGTTTATTCTACTGAAAGTAAAGAGCAACATTGAAACTTAGAACAAACAGAAATTTTCCTTATATGAGGGATTTTTCTCCTCCTCACTACAGCACTCTTTATGCTAAAGTTTTTCAGAGCTTATAAAAATTAAATTTTAATGCTCCTCCTTACTTTCAGTTGAAAAAACATGTGTTTTTTTACTTAATTTCTGATCGTTTTTCAAATAAGTCCAAGAAATCTGGCACCCCTCCATGAACAATTAATTGCTTCCACGGAAAATTTCTCCGGGAGCCTTAGGAGATAGGTAGGCCCAAAAGCATCCGAATTGTATTTGATGTGACTTTTTGTTTGTTTTAGAAGTTCAGCTTTCTCGTTTATGGATATGCTGAGGACAAAAGCAACTTTCCCTTTCTTCAGATATAAAATGGATTGCGCTCCTATCATTTGGTACAACAAAACAACAACAAAACTAAAACTTTTAAAAATCCTACTATGGCTTGCACAATTACAATAAAAAAGTATGCTTCATATTCACTTATATGCTTCCCTCAAATTTTAACGCCCTTAGAAATATTAACATCCTCAACCCATGGTGTCTCTAGACTAGAAGCTTTTAAATGAAGTTGAATTTTTTCCTTCTTTTCTTTCTAATACCTATCATGTTACTTGCCTCTGGTGGTCTCTCACTACGACCATCATGTTTGCAGCGGTAGCTGCAGCCTAGTAAAGAACAAACCACGCCCAAGGTAACCACAAATTTAAAAATAAATTTTGATAAAAAAAAGTGGCTGGTGAGGAGAAATACCATTTGTAGCTGAATATTTAGACCTTTGTACCTATTTTCGCTGTCAAGATTAATGGGTTTATTCCAATTTGAACGCTCATTTATTCGTCAGAGAAAAGCAGTGTGGTCTGGGAAAAGGAAACCTAATTTAAGGGGTTACGTCGCAAATGTTGGGAGATGATGCCTACCAAGTATACAACCATAAACTCAACATTTTGATTTCAATTAGATGACACAGAAGACTTCATCACCTTCATTAAAAATTTTATTTTATAGTTAGACAAGATTAAAGCAGAAAATGTACATCGAGACTTTGAACAAACTTTGTCACTGAATGAATGAATGAGTGCATTTAATTCCCATCAATGAAAAAACGGATGGAGGAAAAAAAAAAGAGAAACAAAACGAAAAGCACAAGACACTAATTCAGCTGACACATACAAAATGAAAATACAACAATCAGCAACAGATACCAACTACTGCATTGCCCACAGGTGGGCTATCCGCAGGTGGGACAGGTGGGCATATATTATATATATATATATATCTACATATATAAAAATAAGTTGTTTGTCTGTCTGTCGACTGACGTCATGTTTGTGTGTCGACTGACGTCATGTTTGTCGACTGACGTCATTATAAGGATTGAGCTGTATGTCATCATGAAGTTGTTTGTCGTCTGACGTCATGTTTTTCGACTAACGAAACTACAGACCGGGACACCGGGACACAAATGACGTGTTATGTCTGTTATAACGTAATAGAGGCAACAATCTTGACAGGGCCTTTTGAGGGTGAGGCTTTTCTTATTCCACGCATTCTCATGATTCCAATGGATCTGCCTTTTCAACCTAAAAGATTGCAATTCCCAATTTGATTAGCATATTTAGTTTTCAGTCCAGAACCACTAAAGCTATTATGTAAATATCAAAAATATTTATGTTGTCTGAGCAATAATTTTTAGTTTTTATTTCAAAATAGAAAATTACCTGACAATTTTAGAATTATATCCATCTATATATATAAAAATAAGTTGTCTGTCTGTGGATCAGGTGACGTCATGTTTCTGTCTCGACTGGCGTCATGAAGTTAGTTGTCGTCATTTTTGCTATGACGGTGACGTCAGTAAAGATATTTAAGACATATATGTTCACGTAGAAATCTATTAATGTTTAAGTTTAAAATGACTGATGAACTTACAATGGCAAAAGCCGATGAAGATGCTCAAAGAGTCTATGCCAAAAAACTTGCTGCTGATAGAGAAAGTCAGAAAAGAAAGCGTGCCGAGGAATCAAAAGAACAGCAAGGAAACAGGCTTGAGGCTAAAGAACGCAAAACCGCGCAGTTAGATGAAGATCCACCTGGACAGCGAGAGTCAAAACATATCAAAACTGAAAATGATAGCGATGATGATTGGGTTTGGGATCTTGACTTGGATAAGGTCATCAATGCCTACCAGATTTTAGTTAAAAAAACAAAGGTTCGGCGATATGTATTTCATAGTGAAGCTGAAAAATAAAGAAGAAAAAGAAAAGTGAAAAAAGAAAAAATGTAAAAAACTAAAAAATACTAAAAAGAAAAAACACTCAAAGAGAAATTACAGACCGGGACACAAATGACGACCGGGACAGAGGGAATATAAATAACGACCGGGACACTCAAGGAGAAATTACAGACTGGGATACCGGGACACAAATGACGACCGGGACACAGGCAATATAAATGACGACCAGGACAACAATGGCAACACCCGAGGAAGCTGCTCAAAACGAATGTATTCACGCCGAAGCAGCTGAGTTGGTAAAGCGTTATGTTTCAGGTTCTAGGTCCGAGAGGCTCCAGGTTTGAACCTTGGCTTTAGCATTAATACAAAAGAAGAAAAAAACTAAAAAAGGTAAAAACTACAAAAAAAGTAAAAAGAAAATATATATATATATTTATATATATCATCTTTTCCACAAAAATAATAATTTAGTGCTTCTGCTTAAAAACAGCAATCGAATTGATGCCTCCTGATACGCAACTATCAACAAAGTGGCAATCGTTGTGGTCGGTGATCAGTTCTTACCTCGAGATAATATTCTTTATAGGCGAAACAATCAGTTGACAAGAATTGCTTAAACTCATCGATGCTACGATGCCCTACAATATCCTGACGAATATAAATGACGCCCGGGACACTCAAATAGAAATCACAGACTGGGACACCGGGACACAAATGACGACGGGGACACAGGGAATATAAATGACGACCCGGACACAGGGACACAACTACAACGGGGACGCCGGGGGGCACAGGGGGATATATAAATGACGACGGCAACAAAGAAAATGGTCGATTAGCAATCACCATCAACAAAGCTCAAGGGCAATCAATAGAATCATGAGGTATAGATCTGAATACGGATTGTTTTCCCATGGACCATTATGCGTTGCATGTTCAAGAGTCGGTAAACCTGACAATCTATTTATATGCACAGACGATGGGACAGCAAAGAATGTTGTATATTCGCAAGTTTTACGTAGTTAAAAACATATATATATATATCCGATGAAGATGCTCAAAGAGTCTATGCCAAAAAACTTGCTGCTGATAGAGAAAGTCAGAAAAGAAAGCGTGCCGAGGAATCAAAAGAACAGCAAGGAAACAGGCTTGAGGCTAAAGAACGCAAAACCGCGCAGTTAGATGAAGATCCACCTGGACAGCGAGAGTCAAAACATATCAAAACTGAAAATGATAGCGATGATGATTGGGTTTGGGATCTTGACTTGGATAAGGTCATCAATGCCTACCAGATTTTAGTTAAAAAAACAAAGGTTCGGCGATATGTATTTCATAGTGAAGCTGAAAAATAAAGAAGAAAAAGAAAACTGAAAAAAGAAAAAATGTAAAAAACTAAAAAATACTAAAAAGAAAAAACACTCAAAGAGAAATTACAGACCGGGACACAAATGACGACCGGGACAGAGGGAATATAAATAACGACCGGGACACTCAAGGAGAAATTACAGACTGGGATACCGGGACACAAATGACGACCGGGACACAGGCAATATAAATGACGACCAGGACACAGGTATTTAAGAATATCGTTCAAAGACAAATTTTTAATTGTAAGAAGACTGTTGAAAGAGAAATTTCTAATTGTAAAATGACTGAAGAACCTACAATGGCAACACCCGAGGAAGCTGCTCAAAACGAATGTATCCACGCCGAAGTAGCTGAGTTGGTAAAGCGTTATGTTTCAGGTTCTAGGTCCGAGAGGCTCCAGGTTTGAACCTTGGCTTTAGCATTAATACAAAAGAAGAAAAAAACTAAAAAAGGTAAAAACTACAAAAAAACTAAAAAGAAAATATATATATATATTTATATATATCATCTTTTCCACAAAAATAATAATTTAGTGCTTCTGCTTAAAAACAGCAATCGAATTGATGCCTCCTGATACGCAACTATCAACAAAGTGGCGATCGTTGTGGTCGGTGATCAGTTCTTACCTCGTATATATATATATATATATATATATATATATATATATATATATATATATATATATATATATATATATATATATATATATATATATATATATATATATATATATATATATATATGTCACTTGTCACTTATATATGTCACTATATGTCACTTGGTATATACCAAGTGACATATAGCGATAGCAAATTCTGTCGGTCTGTCCTTCTGTCGGTCTGTCTGTATATATATATATATATATATATATATATATATATATATATATATATATATATATATATATATATATATATATATATATATATTTATATATATATATATATATATATATATTATATTATATTATACTATATATTATATTATATTGAATTATATAATCAAATTATATTGAATTATATTGGTCAATTTGCGACAGAATCGCTTTTTCAGGTTTGGTAACACTGTACTGGCGTTTAACTGCACTGTACTAAAACTACAAAAGTAAAACAGTTCAAAATAGGGATGAAATGTTTGAATTGACAGTGAATAGATATAAAATTATTTAACTGGATATTTCGAACACATATACAGTGTTCATCATCAGCAGTAAAACTCGAAAAGTTTTAAAAACATAACAAGTTTTACTGCTGATGATGAACACTGTATATGTGTTCGAAATATCCAGTTAAATAATTTTATATCTATACACTGTCAATTAAAAGGTTTCATCCCTATCTTGAACTGCTAATCATTTTGTTTTATATAGATATGTTAGCTTGAATTTTGACACTTTAGTATTTCTACTGATGACGATCGCTACATCTGTGATGGATTTATCTAAAGTTTTGTATCTGTTTTCACTGTCTAAACAAGTGGATTTATCCCTATTTGAACGCTTATTTGTTCAACACATTTTCGGTAATTTCAAAGAAGTGTTTGAAACCCGGACGCCATTATCTATTTATTTTTTCGTTCAGCACTGGCGGGGCCCTGAGACTGCTTGAGAGCGGTGAAATGTGTAGCCAAACGAAGATATTGAACTGAGGGATTTTACTTCCTTCACACAAACAAGGCGTGCTTGAATTTACCATGGCTTTGGCATCATGAACGGGCCCGTCATATAAAGGCAAAAAGAGGGAAGTGCCTACCCAAATTAGAATAATTGTCTTTTTTTCAATTTTTTTTAGTGTGTGTGTCTGTGTGTATTAGTGTTTGTGCTTTGTTTTTTCTCCTTTGTTACTTTTATCTTTTTTTTTTACTTTTCTTCACCGTTCCTCCCTGCATTCCTGGCCATAAAGCCTATTGTGGAGGTGGATTTTTGCTGTTGAATGTTCTTTTTTTCTTGGATTAATCAAATCTTATCTTTCTTTGTCGTATTCTTCATAATAATATGATTTTAACGGTCAGTTCCATCAAAATATTCCCACATATAGAAAGTCCAAAAACAAAAATATCAAAGGTATTTCTTTTTTATAACAGTTCAAAATTTTTCGTAGTACATATTTTCCTTTATAGATCTATAAGTTACCTTTAGATACTACTATAAAATACCTTTATATTAGGCTACTTTTAAAGTACTAAATAGTAACTTTATGGTACCAAACAAGTTGTTTTCTTGGTAAAATTCCAGTTAATTGACTTCTTGCTATCTCAGAAATGGTTTAGGTTAGGAAAATGAAACTTTCAGGGATGAATCTACAGACTAAAGTATGTCCCAGGAAGTTATTTTGAAGCAACTACCATCACTCCTTCTCCCTCTAGAGGGCCCTGACCTTTGATGACCTTTAAAAATATGTGTGGTATAAAAGTTAAACCTTGCAAAATAGATCTTCTGCTTAATTGAAGTACAACAAAATTGTTTTCAGCTTCATACTTTGCTCAATCCCATTTTATAAGGTTTTAAAAATATGCAAATACATTTCCTAAATTTTGAAAAAAAACACATTGATATGGCTCAAAATTATATTCAAATAACAGGAATTGTGTTTTCAGAACTAAAGGCAGAGAAAAAGCAAGTAGTAACTGAAAATTTAGGTAAAATGTTGTTTTGTCAAAATTTCAATAGGTATAGACCTGTCATGTAGGCAAATTCAGGGCCCTGTAGAGGGAGAAGGAGTGGAGGTGGGTACTCTAAAATACCTTCCCGGGACATACTTTAGCCTGTACACCCATCCCTGAAAGTTTCATTTTCCTAACCTAAACCCTTTTCAAGATAGGAAGAAGTCAATTAACTAGAATTTTACCGTTTTTTTTTACTTTTTACTGTGATTTTCACTTTATTTGGAAAAATTGGCTTCAACTTTGCCCCCCCCCCCCTAGGGTTTTTACGAGATTACACCCCTGATCTTCGCTTGAAAAAACTAACCCTCCCAAATAGGTGAGGAGGGTGAAGATATGAGTAAGAATAAACCATGTTCGCTTTCAAATTTATTTTAGTTTTTCTTTATCTCTGAATTGGATAGATAAAATTTGAGGGTTGTGGCCCTAAATTGTACAAATACCCCATATTAGATGCCTCATAGATTCATTTTAATTAAAAAAGAAAAAGTAGACATGCTCCACCTAAAGTTACCAAAAGGTTGCATTTTGTGTTGGATTGACATCTTTATGAGAGAAAGGCCTAAAAGAGGGAAGAAGCAAACATTTTAAGTCTTGTCATATATTGTCCAAATTTTTGTCCCTTTGAGCATATATTTCTTCATTGTCTCCTTGAAAAAATAGCACGTTTCAATCATCGTATTCTGATCTGAAAGCTTAATTTAAATCCTTCTCAGTAGGCTGTACTTTGAATAGCCTCCCAAACTTATTTACCAGATAAAATATCAAAGATTATTCTCTTGTTTTGATTTGGAAGGTATCTCCTCAATCCGCAATACCCATTACAAGCTAAGCTTCTTGGGCTTCGTAATTACTTTACGTTTTGTAATTTTTTTTTTAGTATTAATAAATCGATTGATTTACCGTCCGATTCAACAATTAAATTTTTTGGCCCAAAAATGTATCGTAAAGAAAATCAGTTTGACTTAAGGATTTTGACAAAATTATGCAGCAGTTATTTGTATGCATCCACGTATGTAGCATTTACAGTATTTTAGTACTTAGCATTTTATGTTTTTATGTGTGTATACTAAAGTACGTGTTTGCGTGACGTTACATAAGAGAAACTGAGAAAGGCATCTAATACAATGCGACAGTAATCTAATGCGTATTAAAATCTAATGCGACAGTATGTAGTTATTTGAGAGATTCAAAAGCAATTTTGGAGGGTTTGGTAGAGTACGCATGCGTTTAGAGATGTTTGAGCAACCTTCTGCAAGAAAGGGTATAAGTCAGCCATGCGCGACAGAGTAGGTAGCACTCTAACTCCAAAATGTAACCCAGATTGTGGAGGACGGGTGACCTCTCGACTCTATCATTGTTACAGCGTTTCCAAGATTAGTCATTTGGGGGGAAAATCCTTCAAAAGGGCGTTTTTAGCCATTTTGGAGACTAGTCAAATTAGATGAAATGGAACATTCAAAATGTTTCCAGAGCCAAAACCATGTCCTGGAAAGATATAATGACACACCTATCTTTACCAGTGGCGTATTTAGAATTTTTCATGAGGGCGAGATGTGGCACCAGCAAAAAACTACTGCAAGTCCAAAAATTTACCAGCAACTAAGTACGCTACTGTCATATTCCCCTTTTTGAGCTTATTTATTACTATGCTACTAAAAAAGATAAAGCAATCAGTTCAATTAACAAAACTGAAGAGCTTTAATCTTGCTAATCCTTGAATCAGATACAAATCAATATAAACACTGTAAATACTTCTTATGTTTTTGATCCGTCCTGATTTCCATCCGAAGTCACTTAAAACATCGTAAATATCCAGTTTGACATTGCAATTAATAGACATGTATACAAGACCAGTCATGCTGCTCATACCTGTCGGATTTTGGAGGTTTATTTGAAGCTGCTTTAGCGTGCTAAATGAACGATCTACAGTCCTGTGGTGGCGCAGTGGGTTTGACCTTAGCTTGGTAATACGGGACCCAGAGATCAAATCATGCTACAGGAATGCACCGCAGGGCCGACGCAGGGACCCTGGTAGTCAAGAAGCGTCGTTAATCCGATACAATGAACGATCTACAGATACCGTGGTAACAGAATACAATATAAAATGAATGTACAGTTAGAAAAAAGCGGTTATTGTACCCATCAAGAGTTTTAGAAGCTTTATTAGGAAGATGAGACTCACTTATAGACCTCCATTTGGCTAGCCAGTTAGCTCAACTAGGAGGCTAGTCTCAGAGAAACAGAACTGCTTGTATTTTTACATCTTTGACACACCTCGACTAACACTGCATCAACAATACAATTAGGGAGCTGAAGATGAATTTAAAATGTTGTAGCTTGGTGGTTAGGAAATCTCATATCGATTTCTTCACATAGATACTTGAGATATGGGGAAAATACATAAGTTGGCTAGCTGGCATATCTAATAAGTTGGGTAGCTGGCTAATTGGCTTACTAATGCAAATTTTGTAGATAAAAAATGGCTCACATCTGGGTAAAGAACAATATATTCTTCTCCACTAAATGATTTTCACCATCGCTTGAGTCAATAAAAGAAGCTTTTTCTTTCATAAGGCAAAGCTTCAAAAAGTTTTAAAATCATTATTATACAATAAAATATACAACACTATTTATTACCTTTTATCATCACTGGAAAAAAGGTCAGAAGAAAAAAAAAAGAGCAGCTGATATCCAAATTGGAATAATATTAAATACACCTCATATACCTTTACATGAAAGAATCATGTAAGTGCATACCTTTAAGTAACATACCTTACTTACATTTAAAGTAAGATAAGTTGAAATGTAAGGTATAGGCTACTTATACCTTAAGGTATTCTTCAACTTATGCCTATGTTGAAATATAATGTACACCATTAGGATATAATGCAGCCAATCAGCTTACCTAATTCAAATATTTGGCTTACCTATACAAATCTTGTTGGAAATAAAAATCGGCATGAGCAGAACAGGTCAGTGTGCAACGGGACTATAATGCAGCTAGCCTTAGTTTATGCACCTAACCTCATAGTTTACTATGAGGATACAATACAGCCAATTAGCTTACCTAATTCAAATAATTGGCTTACCTTTTCAGATCTTGTTAGAAAAAAATTGACTTACTTGTACAAAGCTTGTTAAAAAAACGACTTCTGCAGATGAAATATGGGCAACCTCCATAACTTACAGCCCTTTCCCCAGGACCAAGGGGTATTGTCAGTCCTAGAAGCTTAGCAATTCAATCTTTGGACTGCATTGAACAAAATTACTATCTCAAAATTTTAATCGAATGGATTTGGGGAAAAAGGGCGTGAGAGGGGCGATGTTGCCCTCCGATCACTTTTAGCTCATAAAAATTCCTCTCCAAAAAAGTATTCTTGGCAATAACCTGAGTTAACAAAAGGACCTTTTCTTTCAAAAGAAAAACCCCAGATAATTTTAAATCATTTATTATACTATAAAATATACAACACTATTTATTACATAAATCGTCACTGGAAAGAGATTAAAAAACAGAATAACTGATATCCAAATTGCGACAATATTAAATACACCAGTCCGCCCAACAAAAAAGTAAAAAACAAAAGCAAAGTATACAAAGGAGGAAATGAGATAATAGTAAACTGACACCTGACTTTAGTAAAAACTCCCAGTATGAAGAGTAGCAAAAAAAGAGAAAAATCTAAAGGGAAACCCCCACAAGATAGAACTGGTATAATAATTGTCAAGTGCTTTTGCAATCAAAGGCACTTATTTTCCAGATACAACCCTAGTCCAAAGAATAGGAATAATATGCAATTGCCCACTCCCTAAGAAAAGAAGATTTCGCTAAAACCTTTAGCCAAGCAAATAATTGAACATAGAGGCCCACTAAGATTAGGAATAACAGAACATTTTCGTTTTTTTTTCATTCCTGTTTATACCTACGTAAAATAAGTGTATCTCTTTCAGGGCCATATCCAGGATTTTTGTTGGGGGGTACAAAAAATTCAAAAACGCATCAGAAATGTGTTTTAATGCATTTTAAATATGTTTTTACGAGTCGGGCAGACATTCCGGCGAAAGGGAGAAGGTTCAATCCCCCTAACCCCTCCGCTAAATACGGCCTTGCTCTCCTTTCATTTAATATTTTTAGTTGTTCCGTCTACACCCTAGCGAGGGGATAATGATTGCTATTATTGTAGGGTTAAAGAAAACTAAATTTTTGTATATTGACTAATGGTCTGCGTAGCGCAGGTACTGATCTCCTGATTGTCCCCTTTTGACTGGGAGCGTTATGTGTGGTTCGGGAGACATCATTCCGACACTTCCCATCTCACCAGATTTCTCCAATTACTCATTTAGAGGTGGGTCGACTCTGGCTGGGCTTGCAGAGCAACACTACCGATTCATGTTCCAAATCAAATAACCAGTGACTCCAGGATTCGAACTCCTGTACTCGCAGACAAAGGATTATAAGTCCAACGCGCTAACCACATGGTTAGGACGGCTTAGGTAGGGGTTTGATGGTTCGATAAAGCGTATTCAAATTATCTATAATCGACATTCTTTTTTATTAATTCATAACTAAATCTTTAAATAATTCTTTTCTGAAAGAACTAGGAAGAATAATTATTTACATTGTAATTAATGAAACAGCAGCAAATTTTAAAACTTCTCATCTGGAAACTCCTCAATATTTAAGCTACTAAATAATAAGGTAGTTATTGCAAATTATAAAATTTATAGCGCTAATCGTGTTCGAATATAAATCATGGATATTCCTTTTAGTTATTATTAATTAAAATTTCCACTACAAGATTTATTTTTTGAACTTGTGACATTTCCACAATTACCTTTAAAATTTAAAAGACTTATTACACCGCTTAGAACCAGACTTTCTCCCGTTTCAATATACTTTGCTCTATGCTCCTATGCCTAGGTCAGCCCCCCTCCCTGCACAAAGACATTCACTGGCTATGCACAGAGGTACTTAACATCTCGTCAGACTCGTGTCTTGATTTCTAAGGCTTAAAGAATATTCAAAATTGACTCTCGAAGTAGAAAAAAGATCATTCATTGGAAGTTCAGTCTGTTGACTTGCAACCATAATTACTTCAAAAATATATAATTAATAAAGTGCTTACTAAAATAGAGAGAAAGAGTTAAACTGAATCTTAGGCACGCACGAAATCCAATTACAAGTTTGTAACAAAAAAAAGAGAAAAAAAGCAAATAGTTCATTATTTCAAAATATACAAAATAATATAAACCAGAAAGGTTGCTTCGTTATATTTTGAAAAAAATCTCCTGCACAACCAATAGGAAGAGTAAAGCCCCAACCATAATTAGATTTTACTAACACTAAGATCTAACAAACGCTAATTTAAGCAACATGAAAAAATCTTCATAGAATTTTCCGACAGGGGAAAAACCCAGCGAAAAAATTTTAATTGACTTAAATTAGCGCTGGCTTAATCTTAGCATTAGTAAAATCTCATTGTGAACGAGCCTTAATTTTTGAAAAATAAACACATGTAAAACTTGGCGAATAATGATTTACGTAGTTACCACACAGCTAGATTTAACCTAATTGTAGCAATACATTATAGGGTTGACACAAGGACCTTAGAAGTCAAGAAGCATCTTTAATCTTATACAATACAAAACTCAAATTATGACTTGATAAGTGTATATTTTACTGCTGCATGCCTTTGATATCATGCTATTTCCAAAGTTTTTTTCTCTTCTGTATATACATTGGCTTTGAGACAAATTTCGAATGAATAGCGTGAGTTCATTCCTTGGGTTCCCATTGGTCGGCAAGGTAGCCAATTGTGTTCATTATGTTCACGAAGAATCATAATTTTTGTGTTTTCATTTACTTGTTGATTAGGGCGGATATTGGTTATACAGTTAGAATTTTCGCATCTTGGTTTGTTTGGCTCTGTTCTGATACCAGCAAAGGGCTCACATTGTTGAAATTATTTTGTTCACGCAGTAAAGACAGGATCAGGAAGTTGGATTGTTTAATACGTAGGGCCTGCGACAAAAGAATCTTAGTAGTATCCCCTGTCGGTAGCCCTGCTCTTAATATCCCAAGCTGAGGAATTTAATCAGTTTTGTTGTCTTTTCAGAATGATTCTATCGCCATCAATTGCTTAGCGATATGCCAATAGTCTGATTTCATCACTTTTCTCTCTGCGAGAACATAAAAGTTTCAAACAACAATACGCTGGTATTTTGAATTCTCGAATAACTTAGCAATTGCCAGAAATTTGAGAAGACGTAAAAAACCCAGGTGTTGGGTTCTTGAACTTTGGCAAGATTAGACTGTTCCAAAATAAAGCTTATTTCTTGTCAGCAATAAAGCTCAAACAGAAATAATAATACAGTACATTTTCTTACATAAAAAAATCTTTCCTCTGAGAAAAGCGACGTTCCCGTTTCTTTTTTACGAATACAAAAATTACTCAGAAGGATACAATGTTAGCAAAAACTCCATTTCATCAATCATAGACCATAATCAACACGTCAAAATAAAATAGCATCTAAGTAAATCATTTTTTTTTAAACAAAAGAAACTTTTCAGACAAACTACCAAAGGAGTCGATTTGATTGTAATTTGCTTTGAAATGTTATTGCGTGTAAGCATGGCCGTATCAAGGGAAAGTAGTTACTCATTTTACCCCCCCCCCCTAATTTTCTCCGACTTGTGCAAAAGTAAGAATAGACGTAAACAAGTTTTTGTGCAGACAAACCTTGATAATCACTATTTTTTTTGTACCCCCCTAAAAAAAAAATCCTGGATATGGCCCTACACCCAAGACACGGCTGGGGTGATAAAACTGCGCTCCAAAATATTTGGAAGGGAATACAGAAATAATTTTTATAGGTTGAATATATATATATATATATATATATATATATATATATATATATATATATATATATATATATATATATATATAATATAATATATATATATATATAATATATATATATATATATATATATATATATATATATATATATATATATATATATATATATATATATATATATATATATATATATATATTTAATTGCTTAACCCGATCTTGTGAATTAGACAAGAAAGTCACATGGCGATAGTAGTCGACTTAATTCCACCTATTTTGCCCCTCCCCAGCGTATAAAAAACAGCCAATCAGAGTCTCTAAAACATTTTTTGCCATCAAAGGAGCGCTGCCTATAATGAAACTACTTACAGAATTTCGATATTTCCTTCGATTAAAACTACGCAATGGAACATTATAAGATATTAATCAAATAGAAATGAAATATATTTGATAGAAAATGGCAAAAAATTAATTATATTGAAATATACAATTACAAAATAGCTATGGCTGTACTTTCCAAATAAGCTTTTTAATAATATAATAAATCGTATTTGCACACTGAGGCGGGGAGTATGCAACTGGTGGGTGATAAGCGGATTAATAATCTCGACTTTAATAATAATTATATCTTTAACTATTTAATTTAATTAAACAAAAGCAAGTAAAATTATTTAAATTTAATTTATTTAATTATTTGTTCAACTTATTTAACTTAGTTATCTAATAATAATCATATCGACTTTAATAATAAGTATCGATTTGACCCTTAGACGCTTCACAAATCTTGGCAACTTATTTACTTATTTAGCATTAAGCACCTGTTTGGACTAACCACTTGAATCGACACATTTCATGTTTTTCACTAAGGTGATAACTCGAGTTATCAGTTTGATAGCTCACAAAAGGAATAAATTTTAAATATTAAAGCAGACTTTAATTGTTTCAGACGTCCATCTTCCAACGGTTGAATAGCATCTTTCGAAAAACTGCTTTAAACTTGTTTAAAGAGGTGAGTGAAATGCGTTCAGAAAGCAAATTGCAACTCGAGTAAAATCCAATTATGTATGCATGTATTTCCTTTGTTTATTTTTATTTATTTATTTTTTTTTACAGGAAGGATGACTCGGTACTACTAATAAATATTTCCTGGTAGTCAAGTAAAATCTGTTAGTTAAAAAATTTCATCAAACCACCTAGAATAAAAAAAAACTAACTGTCTATTGTTCATCGTCTATTTGTAAGTTTATATCAATAATTGATTAAATTCTACCAGTAAGTAATATTTTGTCACTGATTTCGTCTTTGATACTACTTTGATTTTTTGATACTACTAATATATATTTCCTGGTAGTCAAGTAAAATCTATTAGTTAAAAAATTAGGTAAATCTTTCTTTCATCAAACCACCTTAAAAAAAAAAAAATTAACTGTCTATTGTTCATCGTCTATTTGTAAGTTTATGTCAATAATTGATGAAATTCTACCAGTAAGTAATTTTTTGTCACTGATTTCGTCTTTGATACTACTTTGATTTGTTGATACTACTAATATATATTTCCTGGTAGTCAAGTAAAAACTGTTAGTTAAAAAATTTCATCAAACCACCTTGAAAAAAAACTAACTGTCTATTGTTCATCGTCTATTTGTTAAGTTTCTGTCATTAATTGATAAATTCTACCAGTAAGTAATTTTTTAGTCACTGATTTCGTCTACAGTTTTAGTCGTTAATTTAGATTTTCAATTAATCTTTCATTACTTTTTTACTAGTTCTTACATATTATATTAAATTTGAGATATATTTTAATGGGCTAATGCCAAATATATTTTAACCAATATTATTTTAATCAGCAGCAAAAATCTAAATTATATCTGTCTTTCTTAATTTCAACTTTAGCAGCACTAAAAATGTGATTAGCATACTTGAAGATGGGGAAGAAAGGGATAAATATGAAGAAAGGGAAGAGAAAGGACAATCTGTTGAAACGTTTTTTTTTTAATTAAAAATTTTCAGTACAATCGATCCTTAAACTGTACAGCTAAGCGCCGAAACGTTAAAAGGATAAAAATAGGAAAGAAATATCAGTCAAAATTTAACTCGTTATTAATCAATAATCATGGATATATTTCACAAAAAAAGTGGATGAGGTTTTAAAATTATTAGGATTTAAAATAATAAAGATTCAAAAAACGCATTCTTCAAAATGTATGGAGAGGTGTAATTCTTTTTTTTTATTCTTTTTGATTGAAAAAAGAAAAAAGGATTTTCCAAAATATAGGAGAGGGTCTTCTGCTCCCTCCCCATTGTTGCCTCTGTATTTGTGAATGAATTAAGAAGAGTGTTATTTTTGAATTTTGAAATTTCTTTTTTTACGATTACAAACAGGATTTCCCTTTTAAGTTAAAACGTCCATGTAGCATCATAGGCTAACATTTTAGGCTTTTGGGATAATTGCTTCATTTTAAATGAGAGATAAAAATAACCGAGACTTGCCGAATGTATCTTGTACATATCCAGGTGCGCCAATTAGCCCCCACCCCTGATAAAGAAAAACTATTTTTTTTGGTATTTTTAGCGAAAAATCAGATAAAAGCATAGTAAAAAAAAAAAAAAAAAAAAAAAAAAAAAAAAGAACAGTGGCCTCCATCCATGTTTTTGTAAATTGGCACCCCTGTACGCTTCCCCATTTGACCTGTCCGGATGCCAAAAAGATTTGAAAGCAAAGAAAGAAATATATATATATATATATACATATATACATATATATATATATATATATATATATATATATATATATATATATATATATATATATATATATATATATATATATATATATATATATATATATATCAGCCGTGTTCTCATAGGCCACCAGGAATTCTAAAACAGTTGCTAGTAACACTCAGAATTGCGAAGAAATTCCTCGCAATCAATAATCGCCAATTTCACAAAATACATGCTGACAAGGTGCAATTAAACAAAAAGGAAATGGCAGATATAAAAAAATAAAACACTTAGACAAAACAAAGATAACAAAACTCACAAATCCTTCACAACGCCTTAACCACAATCACGAAAGTATTTATACAATTTTGTACATCATTTCTTATAAACAAGTCCAATTACTTCAGCACCCTGGCTCACTTTGTACTAGCTTTCAAATTTTTTTGCCAAGGGTAGGATTTAGTACAAAATATAAATAATTTGAAAATTATCCAGAATTATAACGTTGGATTCTCAAAATTAATGTTTCGACTTAATTCTATGGGTCCACACGATTCATCTTGTTTTATATTGATAATTTTTTGTTTCTTCAGAACAAGGAGAGTGTAGAACTTTTGGGCAACCTGAAACCAAAGAAAAATCGGATTAATAAGTTTTATTACCTCTTCTCGTGAAGTCTACTTTCTCATCTTTGTATGCGCGATATTCAAGGCCGTATCCATGGGGAGGGCTTGGGGGTTTAACCCCCCCCCCCGAAAAAAAAGGAAAAGCTCCGAACCAACATTACAAAAATACATAAACAAATGCGTTTTTTCGGGGGGGGGGGGAATTTGTTTTCTGTGGGGGGGGGAATTTAGATTTTGTTTTAATTTTTTTCTCAGCACCGAAGACGATTTAGCGGAGGTCCTTGTCGATATATCTGCTTATTTTCGGATCAGATTTTTCCACTGGCAAGACATTCCCTCGTTTTTTTCTGCTTATTTATTTTATTTTTCATTTATTATTTTTTCTTCTTCTTTACTTCATACGGTTTAATATCAAATTCATTTGAAAATCTAATTTCTTTGTTATTGTAAACTAGCATTAACACTATTCCATTGGATTTAACTTCACCAGAAATTAACTGGGACTGAAATGCTAACAAAACAAAACACTCTATTTAGCCCTCAAATGAATAGGTATAGAAGGTATTGTGACCTCGAATCACGGCCAAAAATTAAGTTAAAATCTAGATCCAGCAAAAATAGTTTAAATTCCTCTTCACTTTCTTTTTTGCGTAATATTCTCTTGCATAGGTGCAATATACTTCATTTGCTCAAAATTTACTCTTACTAATCATGACCTCACTCACCCTCGACTATTCTGTGGCTGAAGAATTTGATATAAAAGTCAGAGATAGGTCAGAGAGATTAGTCAGAAGATAGATATAAAAAGCGAAAAAAGAGCACTTACTCTTAGCCAGGACAAGAGAAGGTATTTTAACCCCTTACCTCCTATAAACAATTCAAAGCCCCCTTACATCACAAAAAAACATGACCTGTAAGTTTCATCTCGATCCGCCAGTTCTGAGACATAACAGGGTAGATTGGGTAGACCTAAACAAACGAGGTACACCAAATAATAAAACTTGTCACCTTTTAATGAAACCTGGCTCTATGCAAGTTCATTAATAAAATAAAATATCTTGATTTCCCTTAATGGATAAAATTAAATAAAAAAACAAGTTTTTTCAAGTGAAAGTAAGGAGCGACGTTAAAACTTAAAACGAACATAAATTATCCTGTATATCTAAGGGGCTGTCCCCTCCTCGACGCCTCGCTCTTTACGCTAAAGTTTGACTTTCTCACAACTCAAATTTTTAAAACAATAAAAGACTTTAGCGTAAAGAGCGAGGCGTCGAGGAGGGGACAACCCCTTTCATATACGTAATAATTTATGTTCGTTTTAGTTTTAATGCTACTCCATACTTCCAGTTGAAGAAACTTTTTTTATTTATTTTCTCTTTTTTTTGTTTAAATAATGCTAGAAAATCCTGTGTCCCCTTCATGGAAATTCTCTTCCCTCGCGATAAATTCCTCCATGGAAGATCCTCCCATGCAACCCCCTTCCCCGACCCCCCACCACGAAAAAATCCTCCTGAAGACGTCTGTACATTTCCCAATAACCATTAATATATGTAAACAATGGTCCAGTTTGTAACTTGCCTCCCTTCCCTGAGGACTGTGGGGGATTAAGTCGTCCCAAAAGACAAAGTTATTAGGTTTTTTGACTATGCTGAACGAAATGGCTATATCAAAACTTTGATCCGATGACTGGGAAAAATGAGCGAGGGAGAGAGCCTAGGTGCCCTCCAATTTCCTTGGTCACTTAAAAAGGGCACTAGAACTTTTAATTTCCGTTAGAATGAGCCTTCTCGCGACATTCTAGGACAACTGGGTCGATATGATCACCCCTGAAAAAAAAACGCATCCGTGACCTGTCTTCTGGCAAAACATACAAAATTCCACGTTTTTGTAGATAGGAGCTTGAAACTTCTACAATAGGGTTCTCTCATACACTGAATTTGACGGTGTGATTTTAGTTACTATTCTACAATTGCTAAGGGGTGTTTCTCCCTATTTTAAAAAAAGGAAATTTTTTCAGGCTCGTAACTTTTGACGGGTAAAACTAAACTTGATGAAGCTTATTTATTTAAAACCAGTATTAAAATGCTATTCTTTTGATGTGACTTTTAGTATTAAAATTCTGCTTTTTTAGATTTTTGGTTACTATTGAGCCGGGTCGCTCCTTACATCAGTTCGTTACCACGAACTGTTTGAAAAAGGTATACACTCTGGAAATTATCCATAACTTCAAAACGCCATATCATCACAGAAACATCAAACACCTGCATGACATCACGGCATCCAGCCGGACCTTAAAAACATTACCAATCATACGAAAGAGCCAAATATATTATTTAAAAGTTTCTTCACCTGTCAGAAAAATTACCCTTTATTTGCATATTAACATATGCCGATAATTCCAATTCCTATCAGTGAAAACCTTCCCAGAAATTCAAAATACATGCATAGGATGGGAATTCCCTAATTTACTGGTTTGTGCAAACACACATAATCAAAAAGAGTTATATTATATATATACCGGGAGCCCGACGGCTCCCGGTCTCGGTACGCGGCAAGCTTCTATATACGGATTTTCATTGTCGCTTGTCTTCTAACCGCTAACCGCTTTTACTATTGAGCCGCACCGCTCCTTTAAATTTTATTCCTATGTTTAAGGGGTCACTCCAAGCAAGCGAGAGTTCAAGGAGGGTGTTTTGTTATATCATTTTTTTCGTTTTCTTTTTTTTATTACCTTTTTTTAATAGCTTCAATATATAAGTAAAAAAAATAGGTAAGTAAGTAATCTAAATCGTCGTCTATATATATATATATATATATATATATATATATATATATATATATATATATATATATATATATATATATTTATATATATAACATGTATAAGCACTAATCAAGGTCAGCTATGGTTACCTGTTTCTTTGTATTTCGACGGACGAGTTCATTAAATCCGACCGACTCTTTCGTCTCTAATTTCGACTGAATGACATTATACATCATTGCTGCTCTCTTGTTAACCACTCGCTCCTCATACTGCTCATATGTCTCGTCTTCTTGTTGTTCCTCATCAGGCTGATAAAAAAAACGTAGATAAAAAAAAAACGTAGATAAAAAAAAACCAAAGAATATAAAGGTCAAGGAAATAGGGCTCAATTTTTGCTTTGTTTCATATTTAATGTACATTAAGCTGTTAATAGAAAAAGTATTTAATGGCTAGTCCAATTAGCATTAATAAAACCAATGTAAGGGACAATAGGTAGATAAATGAAACAGATAACAATAAAAACGTATGTAAGCCAAAGTATATAAAAAACTCAGAAATAATAAAACAAAACCAATCAAAGATAAGGCTTAAAAAAACATCAGGCTCACTAGGCTAAATGAAATGTATGCAAAGCAAAGTATACACAGAACTAAGAAAAAAATAAAGGGTATAGGCTTAAAAGAAAAATAAATATTTTAATATGTAAAAAAAAACATCAGGCTCACTAGGCTAAATGAAATGTATGCAAAGCAAAGTATACACAGAACTAAGAAAAAAATAAAGGGTATAGGCTTAAAAGAAAAATAAATATTTTAATATGTATTGAGCTGTTAATAGAAAAAGTATTGTATAGTACTTACTTTAAAAAAAAACTATAAAGAAAACACTTACTATAAAGAAAACCAGTGTAAAAAATAATAAAACAAAAGGTAGATAGTTAATCAGTGACTGAAGACCTAGTATTTCCCGCTACTAAATAAGAACACAGACAAAACAAAAAAGAAAATTAACACAGCAAAACAAATGTGAAATGCGCTGTTAAATTTCACTGATATTCCCTATCTCCATACGTTAAATTGCCAAAATCAAAATTTTATGCGCTTCCCGTTCTCTTTAGTTTGATTCAAAGTTAGATTCCACAGTTCTTCTGTTCCGTTTCTGTTCTGCCATTTCATGCAGAAAAGCACTGTAGCACCCTATGTGTGCCATATTTGACCTGACTTATCCCTCTTGCTCAGCAGGGTAGCCACCGTAGAGGGAACTGGTTGATAACGCCGACTGTCTTCTCCCTGCCATATTCCTGCTAAGTTTTTTCTTCCTATACCACAAAAAAGGGACAATTCATTGCTACCAGCGCGAAAAAGTAATTTTTCTTGCTGTTCAACTGGGACTGTGGAACTGAAATTTCCAATGTGGGGTTTTCGGTCTTGGCAATTCCAATGTTATTTTTGTTTCATTGTCACCTTGAAAATACGCAACCAAACCTGATAGTTAAATTAGACCGTGCTTTCCGTTCGCGAAAATTCAAACGCTAACAATATGTTGATTCCTAGAGATAACTACACCTTCAGATGTAAGCTCCATTTCCTTATACTGTTTCGGGTCACATATTTTTAGCCGATTTCTTTAAATTAGGCGTCTGCTACTACCAGAAACTGCCTAACTGCATATGAGCTCTTTTCACTAAAAACTGAATTTCCAACTTTTTCTTTTTCTTAAAACATATGCATATTTGTATAAGTCTCTTCTTAAATACTTCAAATATTCAGATTCGATTCCACTGTCCTTGGCTACGGCTGTAAAATTACCATAAAATAAAATCCGGTCAGTAAAATTGGCAAAATAAGGTCCCTAAGAGATATAAGATAAAATTGCTGTTTGGGAGTTGCCTTGCAGCTAGAAGACAAGTTGAGCAATTGAAAAAAGGTGTGGTTTAAAAACTTTTCATTCTTCTACTAGCTTAAAATTTCCCTCAGAAGAACCAATCAGGTGCAATTTAGCTTTTCGTTATTTACCAGACTTGAACCCCACCCCCATCCGAAGTTTCCGTCCAACTCGTAAAAATGTAACAAAAATGCATATAAACAATTTTTTTTTCACAGCAACTTTTTTTTTGTCATTCGTTTTTCCAGCTTTTAACGAAAATTTTCGAAGATTTTGACTTTCCTAGACTTAAACAGGTAATACCCTCTATATTGAAAACAAAATTCCACTATCACTGGATGATTCGAATCCATTGTCTTGGCACTTCAAAATACAATCCTAATCTCAGATGACTTATCAATTCGTAGGGGGATTTAAAAATCACCAAACACTGAAAGGAATCTTTCAAAAAACTTACAGGACCAACAGAAGGAGGACCGACAGAGGGTGGGCCAACTGAGGGAGGACCAAATTCTGTTTCATGCCAAGGTGTTCCTGGTGTCATAGGCGTCCGAGGTGGGGCACTAGGCGGTCTCACTTCTGGAGCTACCAATGTCTAAAAAGATTTAAATATTAACTTAGTGAAAAATTGACTAATTTAATACAATAAGTCAGATACCTTATTCCAAATCTTTCTAATAATTGCAATGTGTCTTTCAAAACCTTAAAAGAGTTAAGCTCCTTTTTCAATATTAGATGGTGCCCCGGCTGATAGGGTATGCTTATCCACAGACCAGAATGGATGACGATAATCTTGGCGTCATAGCAGTCTTTTCATTCTCAAATAAACTTTGGAACTTGTATTTGCTCCCTTATTGCTAGGGGTTTCAACTTATGAAAATGGAGGGGGGGGGGGAATGTGTCATCCCAAGTCTGGAGGAGGGCAATTTTGTTGTTTTTTATATTTTTAAAACGGATATACAAAGAAAACAATTCAAATGAAAAAACAAAACAAAAGGCATTTCTTAAAATCTAGGTGGAGGAGGGAGGGGACGAAAATCAAAGGGGGAAAATCTACCCAATCGATGCATCACGCCGTAAGATTGATGTGATGTGCAGCGATCTTAGAAACTTATTTTGTCTTTTTTCAACACCAACTCGTACCAACTTTTACTCCATCCACCACTTTCTAAAATTAAACTTGCTATCATTTTTAGCACATTTACAAAAATAAAACACAACTTAAGCATGGATACGGATCTTAAGCACAAAATTAGTTGGTGAAATAATGGTAACACAGATTTTAAACCTTAGGAAGCTTATACACCCTTTGCAGAGGACAGATTTCGCCTTATCCTTATTAATGTATAGGACTATATGTTGAGAAATATTTCGTTGAGAAAATACCACACCTTTCCCTCCTTCCAAACTAATAACCACTTTGAAACTGTAACCGGGAATTGCTTCAATGCCAAGATGAAGGAAAAAAAATAAATAGAAAGGAGTCCTACTTTCAAGCTATTACCCAAAAATTAAGGATTCTTAATACCATTATTTGCCAAATTAAGACACACGACTATACCCATCAAGACGAGACTTTAGTTGGTGGACAAAATAGCTTCGAAAAAAAAAAAAACATCTTTCAAAGGTTAGAGAAAACTATCTGGGCAGTAAAGTACTTCCAGATACTTCAAATGTGTTTGAAAACACCAAATTCAGTTCAGCTTTCAGTTTTGTGAGCGCTACCCAGTTTAGTGAGCACTACTCAGTTTAGTTAGTGCTACTCAGTTTGGTGGGTGCTACTCAGTTTGGTGGGTGCTACTCAGTTTAGTGAGCGCTACTCAGTGCAATGAGTGCTACTTAGTGAGTACTTCTTTCGGTTTCTTTATCAGACATTTGTGTTGAGTTACAGTTTTTGATCTATTCGGTATTTAAGGTAGTTTTGTGTAAATTGCCGCATTTCGGCTTTAAATACACGCCATTTTATTATAACCTAAGTTGAATATGGATATGCGACGGTTTAAACTTGTACAGTAATGGCAAGGGATGATTGCACAAAATCTTTGAGAGGAGAAAGGACTAGGAGTGGGAGGAACAGTGAGAAGGAGAGAGAGAGAATAGGAGGGAGAGAGGGGGGAATCAGAGGGGAAAGCGAAAGAGAGAGAGAGAGAGAGTGAAAGGTTTATTTAGACAACAATCGCAACTCAAATGGCTAATTTGATGTTAAAATATAAAACATGTTATTATGCACTATTATATATTGACGTAAAAAAAGGGACAAAGGAGTTCTGGTAGCGGTTTGTCCGAGCACGCTCAGGATAAAGTTTAAACTGTAAACTGTTAAAGACTGTCAAGGCTTCTGGTGGTATAATATCACGGTGAGTAGGGTTAGACAGCAGCATTTTGCCAAACCTCATTATAAGCTCACCCAAACAGAGTTCCAAACCTTGGAGTTCAAGGGTTGCTAGGGCATCGTGGTAGGAAATGTCTCGTTACTCAGGATGATCCTGGTTGCCCGTTTTTGGACTGACTCCAGTTCCTGCATTAGATAGGTGGTTCTCAATACTGACGGTCCCCAGACGGGACAGGTGTATTCAAGTATGGGGCGTACGTAGCACAGATATGCCCGAAGAAGATTGTGGGCGTTGCACCCGAAGCGACGCATTTTTGAAAGGGTTTGCAGAAATGCGTTTGCTTTACGGGTCACACTATTAATATGGGTAGTAAAGGTGCAATCATGTGAGAAAATAACACCTAGTATTTTCACCTCACTCACAACAGGGAAAGGAACTTCAGGGGGAAGAAGTCTCTCTTTAGCGGGTTCAGTCGCAGTATTTTCTGACTTAAGTATTTTCTGACTTAACAGAGTTAATAGTCATTTTCATATCAGAGCACTGTGAACTTAGTAGATCGAAAGTGGTTTCGGGGAATTGTTTGGTGGGGACATTGTCATGAAGAAGATAGGGGAGTAAGAGCGACAAATCGTCGACGAATTTGTATTTGTCGATATGTTCTACCAGCAAGTAGTTGTTGATGGCAAGAAATGTTATTCCTGCCAGTTTCGTCCCTTGCGGGGCACCACAGGTTATTTTACTCAATTCTGAGTTCGAGTCCTCTTCGTGTAGAGCAAATACTTTTTGCTGCCTTTCAGACAGAACATCGAGTACAATGGCTAGCGTTTGGCATTTAGCACCCATTCGTTTTAGGTTTTGGCAGACCACTAGGTGTGATAGGAGATCAAAAGCTTTGCCAAAGTCGATGGCTGCTAGGTCAAAAAAACAGCCTTGCTTTTCAAGCCATTTCAGGATTTGATCGTACATTCTGACTATGTAGATAGACGTCCAACATTTTGGGAGTCCACCATATTGGTATTTGTCGATAGTCTGTCTTACTTGCTCTAGTAGTCGCCGCAAGATGAACGATTCCGTCACTTTTGCTAGGCATGGCGTTAGGGAGATTGGTCTTAAATCATCACACGACTTGGGTGGATTCACTTTGGGAATTGCACGGATGTGGGCCTTTTTCCACGATCTAGGGAAGGTCCTAGATGCAAAGCACTGGTTTATAAGAACCAAGAGTGGTAGGGCTAGGAACAAAGCAAATTCACGTATAAACTTTGCAGGGATTTCGCCTGGGAAAGGAAATACGTTTGTGTTTACTTTCCTGATTTCACTATACACGTCAAACTCACTGAGCGCTATTGTGCCTTCGTTGGGCCAATCATCAAGAAGCGAGGCTTTCTCCTGGGGGGTAACGGCTGAAAAAGTGGTACAAATGGAAGTGAGATGCATCAACATCACTAGGCCCCAGTATTCGCCCATTATCGTCAGATATTTTGACACTGGTTTTCGAAACATTAACACTCATCGCTTTGACCGAGCAACGCCACTTTGCAGGCTCAATGTTGAGCAGGGGGTCAACTTTTTCACGACCATACTTGCGTTTTGCATTTCTGATCATATTAACTATTAGGTTTCTTTTGGTCGCTCCTTCATTTCCCTTGCCACTCGAGTAAAGGCGGCTGCGTTCACGAATCAGGGTCTTAAGAGTGGGCGTAATCCATGGCTTGTCGTATTCACTTTTAAACATTTTCTTAGTTGGAAATATCTCGAGGTACTTGGAGTACCGTTAAAACTTCTGGGAAGTCATATTCGCTATCCAGCGGCCATATTCACAAATTGCAGAGTCAGTTATTGGTCTAGTAGTGATCCGTGAGAGCTTGGGTTTTCTCACAGAACTTTTGGCTTTGAGAAATAGGGCGTAGTGATCAGACAAGCCAACTGGTCCAAGCGATGTCGGGGGGTGGTATAGGTCCTCAATATTTGTAAGAATCAGATCGAGGGTACTGCCAGACGAGTGAGTGGAAAAGTTCACAATCTGATTACGAGAAAGACTGGAGGCTAGCCAAGCTTTCTTTGTCTGGTTAAAATCACCAGCAATTATAAAAGCAGCACTGCTATATCGGCTTCTAAGTGTATCAATCGTTGTTTGGAGGTAGAAAACTAGGTCACGCCTGTTTTGTGCGCTTTCAGGGTAATATACAGATGCCGCTATCACGCATAAACTCATGATCTGGATTTGTGAGTTCAGATAGGAGTTTACACGAAATGTCTTTCCTCACGTAGATTCCCACATCACCACCGAGCCTGTTGTCACCTCAACTATTTCGAGTACTTAGAAATGAGTTGTATTCAGCAATCCGTCCTGCAGTCTTATCGAGGTTCCAAATTTCCGTCACAGTAGCAACAGCTATGTTGCTGCTACGGAGCTGGACTTCGAAGTCTTCCATCTTTTTAAAAAGGGATCGACAGTTAGCCAAGAGGAAATTAGGCATGGTGGGCCTATGGGACACTATCGGCTGAAGAACAGGCGGGCTGTCCTGGATGAGGCACAGGGGGGTTTGGTCAAATCTCTTCAGACTGGGTATTTTAGATGTTCTGGATATCTTGATTTTCACCAGGTTTCGCTCAAACGCTTGTTTTGAGGAATCACAATTCTCACGGTTTGTCATTAGTACGGAAATAGCACACCATGTACGCCTTCTCCTTTCATTTTTCCCTGCCCGGCATCCACATTTCCTTCGTGTCGGTTTGTTTCCATTGGTGGACGAAGCACCATCTGTGACTTCTCCCAGTGAGTGAAATGCACTTAACGTAGTCAAGATAGATAGCGCCAAAACAGTGGAAAGGAAACGCAACTTTATTAGGTCAGTTTTTGGTACAGCGACGGCTTCAGCAGGAGTGATTCTAGTACTCAAAAATAGAGCGGAAAAAGCTGCATAAGTCAATATCATTTTCACCATGAATAAACAAATTTCGCCCACAAATATAAAGCTAAACTGTGGTAAGATGTTTTGCTAGCCGGACGGCGCAAGTGACTACTACCAATGATCACAGAAAGAAATGATGGAAAGGGAAGAGATAGAGGATACTTCCATCAACAAAATTGTTAAAATAGAATTGATTACAGTTACATTTCTGTTATTTCTAGACAAGACTGTATTTCAATTCAGATGGCGCCTATTTGAGGTGACTGTTAAATAAACATGACTGAAAGGTAAAAAAAAAAAGCTTTTTAGAGGGCAGTATAAGCAATAAAAAAAAAAAAAAAAAAAAAAAAAAATCGACCTTTGATCATGCAAGTCCCGAGCTTGACAGCTCAGTCAAGTGATCATCCAGGCCCCTGTCCATCACCAAAAGCGATTCCAGCCCACCATTTAAATTCTGAATAAGAAAATTTTCTAGCTCACCTGGTCATATCCCATATTTTCCATTCCTTCCACGTAAGGAGGCTCCAGCTCTGGTCCTGGTACTGAAGGTGGTGGCGCCACTTCTGGTATCGGAGGTGGTTCTAGTAAACTTGGTAATTCTTCTTGAGGCACAGGTGAGGCCCGAAAAGGGGTAGGAACACCAGCAGAGGTGGCATAAGTAGTTTCTAGGGCCTGTATTTAGATCAAAAAATTTCATTGATATGGAAAAAATTAAACTTTAATTTGGTACAGTATATCATAAATTCAACAAAGAAGGTACGATATAGAATATATATATATATATATATATATATATATATATATATATATATATATATATATATATATATATATATAAAGAGTATACATAAAACAGAGCACCAAAGGCGCAATTATTGAGAAGGGGAGAAGAGAATGTTATCTCACCCCCTGAGAGATACAAAGTCGTGTCTGCTTCTTTTTAGTTATATTTAAGCATTTCCAAGTTTTGAAAAGAATCTGGATGCCTATTTAAACCAGAGTTTACTTTTATCGTAGGGGGGGAGGGGGGGCTCCATAGAAAGTACTTCACGTCTTGCACGTAAAAGTTCAAAGAATATCAACATTTATTTTATGTTTCACTATTAAAATAAATACTCGTTTTACATTATTTCAGTATTTTGTCAAAGTAGCATTATTGAAATAAAATAGTTGTTTGGTAGCAAAAAACACTACAACCCTCCTAAAAAAAAATCTTGCTAAATTGTTAACTATATAGTCGTAAAAGTTTATAAATAAGACAATATAAATAAAACTATTTAGTGGAAATAATTTTTTTTATTTGAAAAATGGGTAACGTACTTATAATATACTTCTTCAGAAAATGGAAGCTGGAGCAACACAATGACTGGAATAAAACGGAAAATATAGCAATTCAAATCATTCATAGCCTGTCAAAATACTTGTCAAATGAAGGAGTACAACATAAGAAAACAAGAGCCAAGAGCTCATATGGCACTTGTGACGAGGTCGGAACCTACAATTAAACTCGGTACTAGTTATCGACTTTGCTGTTCGTCTAGAAGCACTGAACTCACCAAAGCACTGGAAATCCCCCCCAACTCCCCCGAAGAGATCGGATCCGCTCCGGTTATGTCAATCATGTATCTAGAACTTGTGCTTATTCTTACCATCAAGTTTTATCCCGACCTCCCACTCTAAGCGTTTTCCAAGATTTCAGCTTCCCCCTCAACCCGCCCCCCCCCCCCCAATGTCCCCGGAACCGATCCAAATTGAAAATGAAGCATCTGAAACAAAGATGTTTCTATATATCGAGTTTCATGAAGATCCGATCACCAATTCGTCAGATAAACATACATCAATTTTCACGATTTACCTTCCTCCAGCCCTCCCCAACAGATAGTCAAATAGGGGAAACGACTATTATCAAGTCAATTTATGCAGGTCCCTGAAACGCCTACCAATTTTCAGCGTCCTAGCACGTCCAGAAGCACCAAACTCGCCAAAGCACTGGACCCCCTCAACTCCCCCAAAGAGAGCGGAAACGGACCGGTTATTTCAATCACATATCTAGGACTCGTGCTTATTCTTCCCACCAAGTTTCATCTCAATCTCTCCACTCTAAGTGTTTTCCAAGATTTCCGGTTTCCCCCTCCAATTCCCCAATGTCACCGTATCCGGTCGGGATTTAAATAAGAGCTCTGATACACGAGGTCCTTCCAAATATCAAATTTCATTAAGATCCGATCACCCGTTCGAAAGGTAAAATACCTCATTTTTTCTAATTTTTCCGAATTAATCGTCCCTCCACTACGCTCGCTCGCTCCCCCTCCAGATGGTCGAATCGGGGAAGCGACTATTTCTAATTTAACCTGGTCCCTGATACGTCTGTCAACTTTCATAGTCCTAGCTTATCTGGAAGTGCCCGAACTAGCGAAACCAGGACCGACGGACAGACCGACCGACGGACCGAACGACAGACAGACCGACGGACAGAAATTGCGGTCGCTATATGTCACTTGGTAAATACCAAGTGCCATAAAAACGAAAAAGAAATAAACGAAAAGTTATATACTGAAAACAAAACAAGCAATCTTTACACTCACAGGAACAGAGAAGACCACTCATGTACTAGCAAAAATTTGAAAATTTCCACTCTTTTATCAAAAACTGTAGCTAGAAAATTGAGTCCGAATTTTTGGAAAAAAAGGAACCGATCCAAGGGGATATATACATAAGGTATCTATCAAACCTAAAATAAATCCAATGAACAAGTTGTTTTTTTTTTGTTTTTGAGGCAATAAGATTCTGGCAGAAGCTCTAAAGAAAGGGGTTGACTCCTCAGTTAGTGCCAAACCCTTGCGACATGGGATAGAAAGAGGTGACGAAACATCATTAAAAATTAGAAAAAAAAGTTTAAAAAAATGACAAGCCGTAGCTAAAGATTGATTCCCAGCTAAGAAAAGATTGAGGCAAAAAGATTCTGGCAGAAGCTCTAAAGAAAGGGGTTGACTCCTCAGTTAGTGGTCGGATAACAAGGGAAGTGATCTAACTATGGGCAGTTAAAATAGCACTTTCTCTTCTCTTTTTATTGACAGCGTTACTAGCTTCTGAAAAGCACTCTTCATTTATTTAAGCTGACTTGATTGAACTATACTCAAAACCCCTCAGACTGGAGATAATAATAAAAATAATAGTAATAATATATAATAATAAAATAATCAAAAAGTCTACAAATAATGATTTACCTCAATTGGCTCATTGTGTTGCCTTGATAAATAAATTGAAATCTATCTTTACTTGGATTTACCATTAGCCAAGAGCGTATCCAGGATTTTTGTTCGAGGAAGGGAGGGGGGCTTTATCATAAAATTAAAAAAAAAAACAAGTTTTTTTTAACTGCAAGTAAGGAGCGACATTAGAACTTAAAACGAACAGAAATTGTTCCGTATATGAAAGGGGTTGTCCCCTCCTCAACGCCCCGCTCTCTACGCTGAAGTTTGACTCTTTGTCACAACTCTACTTTTTAAAACAACAAAGAACTTTAGCGTAAAGAGCGAGGCGTTGAGGAAGGGACAACCCCTTTCATATTGACTTGAAATGAAAATTGACTTGAAATGCACCAGTGTCCAAATCTGGCTTCTACAGAAACCGAAGAAATTTCATCAAGAGATTTTTCTGACAATTTGACAAAAAATGAAAAAACAAATATGAAATCAATGGACTGTGCTGATAAGATAACACTTCCCCTCAGTTAGTTCAAAGACCTCAAAGTTAGAAGACCTCAAGTTAGGTGAAGATTAAGATTTACATTTGAAAGAAAAACCATACTATTGTGCTATAAGCTTTATAAAATTTACTTCGGAGACTGCAACGGCTAAACATACAAAAAGTCACAATGACGAGAATCCTTGTCAACACAAATTATGTAAGACTTCAAAGACTGCAACGGCTAAACGTAAAAAGTCACAATGACGAGAATTCTTGTCAACACAAAATATGTAAGAATTCGGAGACTGCAATGGCTAAACATACAAAAAGTCACAATGACAAGAATCCTTGTCAATACAAAATATGTAAGACTTCGGAGACTGCAATGGCTAAACATACAAAAAGTCACAATGACGAGAATCCTTGTCAATGCAAAATATGTAAGACGATTTTTACTCAAAAGTCAAAACTCATTGACGATGCACCTGAAGATACATACTGGTGAAAAACCATTCAATATCATGAGAAGAATCTTCGAGGAAGATTTCCTTATCCTTTTACTTCCCAATAATTTACTTCGGTAATTCTATTGCACGTAAATACATAGATAACATATTAAATCGTCAACATAGCAATAGTAGACTTTAACGAGCCGCCCACACGATTAACGCAGCCATAGTAGACTTTAACGAACCACCCATACGTTTAACGTAGCCACAGTAGACTTTAACGAGCCGCTCATACGTTTAACGTAGCCACAGTAGGCTTTAACGAACCGCCCTATAACTCACAGAAAACCGTCGACTGGGAATTTATTACGAAGCATTGACCAAAAACCTCGAATATGATTACCAGTCACAAAGTTGTATTAATATCATAGGTTATATATTCAATATTATGAGATGCTTCAGAAAAACGGTAGTCTTTTTTTCTTTCTTGAAGCAACTGTTGTAACATCATAAATTAGGTCCTGCCCATTGCTAAATTATGTGAATTTGAATATTTATTTCAATAATTTTATCCAAATGTTATGAACTCAAAAGTAGTTTATGCACCTATTTAGTATTTAATACACTGAGAATGAGTTAATTTTATTTTTATATGATTATATATTATTATTGATTATACATTATACTAGCTGTTGGGGTGGCGCCTTGCGCCACCCCAACATCTAGTTGGTGGGGGCGCTTCGCGCCCCCAAGCCCCCCCCCCCCCGCGCGGGTAAGTCGTTATGCGCCATTGTAGTTGTGTCCCTGTGTCCCACCTGTAAATACAGATAGATATATATATGTTTTTAACTACGTAAAACTTGCGAATATACAACATTCTTCGATGTCCCATTGTCTGTGGATATAAAAAGATTGTCAGGTTTACCGACTCTTGAACATGCAACATGAAATTGTCCATGGGAAAAACAATCCGTATTCAGATCTATACCCCATTATTCTAATGAATGCCCTTTAGCTTTGTTGATGGTGATTGCTAATCGAACATTCTCTGTGTCCCCGTCGTCATTTATATATCCCCCTGTGCCCCCGGCATCCCTGTTGTATTTGTTGTGTCCCTGTGTCCCGGTCGTCATTTATATTCCCTGTGTCCCGGTCGTCATTTGTGTCCTGGTGTCCCGGTCTGTAATTAAAGCCAAGGTTCGAATCTGGAACCTCTCGGACCTAGAACCTGGAACATAACGCTTTACCAACTCAGCTACTTCGGCTTGAATACATTCGTTTTTGAATTGGTATATGATGAAATAATTCAGACGTCATATGCGGACAGACAGACAGACAGACACACAAACAAACAACTTATTTATTTATATATATATATATATATATATATATATATATATATATATATATATATATATATATATATATATATATATATATATATATATATATATATATATATATATATATATATAGGAATACAGAATCCTCAAACAGAATAAGAAGGGAATTTTTGGACTGGTCAGTTGGAAATTCCAAGAATAAAAAGCAGTAGTCCTTTTGGGATCTTCTTGTTAATGGAGCATTTCTAAAATTGTTATGAATCAGCAGCTTGATTACTCCGACAATTTCTGTCAAAAAAATAAAAAAAATAAAAAAATAAGCTTTTGATAAATTTCCTTTTTTAATACAAATTAACTATATTGTCAAACTATTTTTCCGATAATAAAATTAGTTTCAGCATTGAAACATAAATTTCCCCAAATTCATTTACAACAAGCCCATAGCAACAATATCAAATTACGATATATTTCTTTTACAGTCTCCTATTTAGTTAAATTTGCTTATAAGTGTTTACCCTCTAAAATAGATTTTTTCACTTGAAAGCAAAATCAGGGCCGAGGGAAACGAAACCTTAGCCAAACAACTCAAGATAATTCTCTCTAACTTAAACTCCAAACTTCGCTTCAGCTCAAAGTATAGGTTCTGGCTTAAGAACAAGCATACCATCCTTTTAGTCCAAGACAAAAAATTATAAGCTGCTCTTTTTCGTTGCTTCTTTTTGTCATACACATTAATATTGGCCGGGGGTCTACACTCTCCGTAAAAACCGCAGAGGTTAGGCACCCACAACATTCTTGCAATAAACTTAAAAATGTAGCTAAAGAGAAAAAACGAGGTAACTAGTGTGTTGCTCCCGCAACACCATCAAATAAAAGCAATTGACTTACGTGTCCATTCATAAGTGGTGGAGGTATAGCCGAAGGGGGCCTTACAACAGGACCTTCATCACGCAGCGTCTGAAAAATGAAATTAAGTTATGACCTATTCTATTGTTAACAGTGGGACATTTTTCACGATATTCATGCAAAGACTTCTGGATAGTCAGAAACGTCACATGCAAAGAAAAAAAAGACCAACTGAAAGAGGTAATGAATAATTTTTTGCATTTTCTTGATTTTGCAAGAAAACCAATTGCTAAAATTCGGGATCAAAAGAAATACAACTATCCATATTCAGGTCAGCAGCAAAAAATAACATATATACATATAAAAAAAGGTAAAGGATACGGCATTAGACTTTAAAGTCCCTACCAGTGGTGCTGATCTCCGTTTCTTGGCCCTTCAGCCAGGAAGTGCAATGGGGGGTTGGGGCTCAGCCATCCTGTGCTTTCGTACACCCTTCCTGTTTACCTTCCCCAGATTTCTCCAGGTACCCATTTAGAGCTGGGTCGACTCTGGCTAAGCTTACAGAGTCACGCCACTGACCCCCGCCCTCAACTGACGAATTGGGTACACTGGGATTCGAACCGAACCCGCTTCCTCTCAGACAAGGGATCCCGAATCCAGCGCACCAATCCACTAGGCCAGGACGGAAATATATATGTATATATATATATATATATATATATATATATATATATATATATATATAATATATACATATATATATATATATATATATATATATATATATATATATATATATATATATATATATGTATATATATATATATATATATGTATATATATATATATATATATATATATATATATATATATATATATATATATATATATATATATATATATATATATATATATATATATATATATATAAATATATATATGTATATATATATATATATATATATATATATATATATATATATAATATATATATATATATAATATATATATATATATATATATATATATATATATATATATATATATATATATATATATATATATATATATACATATATATATATAAATATATATTATATATATATATATATATATATATATATATATATATATATATATATATATATATATATATATATATATATAAATATATATATATATATATACATATATATATATATATATATATATATATATATATATATATATATATATATATATATATATATATATATATATATATATATATATATATATATATATATATATATATATATATATATATATATATATATATATATATATATATATATATATATATATATATATATATATATATATATATATATATATACTAGCTGTTGGGGCGGGGCTTCGCGCCACCCCAACACCTAGTTGGTGGGGGCGCTTCGCATCCCCCCAAGCCCCCCCGCGCGCGTAAGTCGTTACGCGCCATATTAGTTACGCGCCATTGTAGTTGTGTCCGTGAATATATATATATATATATATATATATATATATATATATATATATATATATATATATATATATATATATATATATATATATATATATATATATATATACATATATATATATATATATATATACATATAACTACGTAAAACATGCAAATATACAACATTCTTTGCTGTCCCATTGTCTGTCCACATAAATAGATTGTCAGGTTTACCAACTCTTGAACATGCAACATAATAATTGTCCATGGGAAAACAATCCGTATTCAGATCTATACCGCATTTTTCTAACGATTGCTCTTGAGCTTTGTTGATGGTGATTGCTAATCGAACATTCCCTGTGTCCCCGTCGTCATTTATATATCCCCCTGCGCCCCCGGCGTCCCCGTTGTAGTTGTGTCCCTGTGTCCTGGTCGTCATTTATATTCCCTGCGTCCCGGTTGTCATTTGTGTCCCGTTATCTCAGTCTGTAATCTCTCTTTGAGTGTCCCGGTCGTCATTTATATTCCCTCTGTCCCGGTCTGTAATTTCTCTTTGAGTGTCCCGGTCGTCATTTATATTCCCTGTGTCCGGTCGTCATTTGTGTCCCGGTGTTCCGGTCTGTAGTGTCATCTTATAATGACGTCATATACAAAGCCTTATATACTTATAATGACGTCAAATGCAAACCCACAAACAAACAAACATGCATATATACAACTTATTTTTATATATATAGATACAGTTTCTTCTTTAGTTTTTTTTTCTTTTTTAGTTTTTTCTTTTTTTTAGTTTCTTTTTTTTATTGATTTGTTTTCTTACATTTGTCAATGTTCATTCTAACATTGACACTTGGAAAAATCTTTACGTGCCAAGCATGCTAAAGCTCCAACAATTTATATTAAACCTCAAAATTTGGGGTATCTGTTTTAAGGTTTTCGAATTACTTTAATCTATTGTCAAAATATATTGAAATATTTGTGCAATCCCCAGTTTTTTTTAGTTTTTTCTTTTTTTTTTTAGTTTTTTTTTCTTTTTAGTTTTTTATCTTTTTTATTTTCTTACGTTTTTTCTTTTTTTAATTTTTAATTTTTTTTTAGTCTTTCCTTTTTAGTTTTTTACCATTTTTCTTTTTTCGAATTACTTTAATCTCTTGTCAAAATATTTCGAAATATTTATGCAATTTCCAGTTTTTACATTCTAGTTTGTTTTCTTTTATATATATAGAAGATATAATCTGGCGTAACAGACAAAGTGTAACAGACAGACAACTTATTTTTATATATATAGATATATATATATATATATATATATATATATATATATATATATATATATATATATATATATATATATATATATATATATATATATATATATATATATATTTTATATATATTATTTTATTTTATATATAAAATAATATATATAAAATATATATATCTATATATATAAAAATAAGCTGTTTGTGTGTCTGTTGACTGACGTCATGTTTGTGTGTCGACTGATGTCATATTTGTCGACTGACGCCATTATAAGGATTGAGCTGTATGTCGTCAAGAAGTTGTTTGTCGACTGACGTCATGTTTGACGAAATTACAGACCGGGACACAAATGACGACCGGGACACTCAAAGAGAAATTACAGACTGGGACACAGGGACACAACTACAACGGGGACGCCGGGGATCCGATTACTACTTTATAAACCCCAAGCAGCAGACTAATAGCAATTCAAAATTAGAAAATAGCATACAAAACTTGCAGAGGAAGTAGAAATCATGAAAAAAAAAATTACAAAATAAATACGAAGAAAACGAAAAAGTTTGTAAAAAAAAGAAAGAAAAAAAAGCTTTGACTAAAAAAAAACTACCCTTTGATTTTCCTGTACCTATGGAAGCTGGTATGGGACAATCAAAGCTGACAAAGAAATTTTAACCACATTGTCAATATCACAGTTCTTCTGAATGTTCACTGTTAGAGTATATGCAAAAAAGCATATGTTAAAGCATGAAGTATGCAACAATTAAATACAAGTTAAAGTTACTCCTTACTTTTAGTTGAAAATCTTTTTTATTTATTTAATTACGTTTCATAAAACGGTATAAGAACAGGATACTTTGGCTAACGCAAAAAAAAAGTCAATATTTCAACGCTTTCTGTCTGGTGTTTCATGGACAGCAAAGCTTTTTAAAGAGACAAACATTTTTTCAAAGGTAGAGAAAAAAAAATCTGTAGAGTAAAGTGAAAGTACATGAAAATGAAACAAATTAAAACAATCACAAAAAAATACATAAAGCAATAGCCTAATTAAGAAAAACAAAATAGGAACTCCTAGCATTCAGCTCTGTCGAGCAATACAGAGTTCGACTGGCATTACTGGTTGGACGGGCATTAATATCGATATTTTAAACACAGTTATCAAAGACAGTAGTGCAAAGAGTAGATTTTTAGTAAATAATCTCTCAGTGACAATAAATAAGCCTATTACTCACTTGTGGAGTTGGAAGAGCTGTAGCCTCCAAATTTCCTTCAGTTTGATACACTGGTGTCGCTGGCGGCATCAATAGTGGTTGTTCTGGTGCCACATAGGCTGGAGTTGAAGAAACAAATGGAGGTACTTCAGACACATGCTGTGGGGTGAGAGGTGGTAAAACTGGCTGCGGAGTGGAAGGAGCTACCAAAGGAGGCTGTGGCGTCAATGGCGCTAGTGGTGGCACTGGTGTCACAGACGGAGGTATAGCTTGAGGCACAGGACTTGGGGCTGGTGGCACCTGTACAGCCTGAGGGCTTGGTGCAAGGAGTCGTTGATATTCTAATTCTCGCCTTGTGTTGAAATCCATTTCTTCCATCGCTTTTGCCTGAGCCTTAGCTTGCTAAACAAAAAGAAAACAAAAGTAGAAAATAGAATCTTCTGGTTCAAGCTTCTGGTTCATATATATATATATATATATATATATATATATATATATATATATATATATATATATATATATATATATATATATATATATATATATATATATATATATATATATATATTAAACAAAGTGATACTAAATTAAAAAAAAAGAATATAACATGAAAACAAGAGCTAACAGCTCATATGGCACTTGTGACGAGGCAAGAAGAGCTAAGAGCCAAGAGCTCATATGGTATGAGCTCTAACAAAATTCTTAGAACCAATAGATTGATTTAAAAGGAAAACCAGAGGCTTAATATCGGTCAGGATTTAAAATAAGAGCTCTGAGTCACGATGTCATTCTAAATATCAAAATTCATTAAGATCCGATCACCAACTCGTAAGTTATAAATACCTATTTTTTTCTAATTTTTCCTCTCCCTTTAGCCCCCCAGATGGTCGAATCTGGGAAAACGACTTTATCAAGTCAATTTGTGCAGCTCCCTGACACGCCTACCAATTTTCATCGTCCTAGCACGTCCAGAAGCAAACTCGCCAAATCACTGAACCCCTCCCTCAAACTCCCACAAAGAGAGCGAATCCAGTACGGTTACGTCAATCACGTATCAAGGACATTTGCTTATTCTATCCACCAAGCTTCATCCCGATTCCTCTACTCCAAGTGTTTCCCAAGATTTCCCCCTCCAACTCCCCCCAATGTCAAAAGCTCTGGTCGGGATTTGAAATAAGAGCTCTGAAACATGAATTCCTTCTAAATACCAAATTTCAAATTTCATCCGGTCACCTATTCGTAAAATAAAAATACCCGAATTTTCACGTTTTCCAAGAATTCCAGTTTCCCCGTCCAACTCCCCCCAATGTCACAGGATCTGGTCAGAATTTAAAATTAGAGCTTTAAAGCACAAGATCCTTCTAAATATCAAATTTCATTAAGATCTGGTCACCCTTTCGTAAGTTACAAATACCTCAATTTTCAAAATTACCCCCCCCCCCCAAATCCACCAAAGAGAGCAGATCTGGTCCGGTTATGTCAGTAACGTATCTTAGACAGGTTTTTATTCTTCCCATCCAGTTTCATCCTGATGTCTCCGCTTTAAGTATTTTCTAAGATTTCTGCCCCCCCCCATGACGCTGGATCCGGTTGAGATTTAAAATAAGAGATCTGAGTTACGAGATCCTTCTAGATATAAAGTTTCATGAAGATCCGATCACTCCTTCGTAAGTTAAAAATACGTCATTTTTTTCTAATTTTTAAGAATTAATAGATTCTTAGATCCCAATAGAGCGGATCCGTTCCAATTATGTAAATCACGTATCTAAGACTTCTGCTTATTTTTCCCACCAAGTTTCATCCCGATTCCTCCAATCTAAGCGTTTTCCATGATTTTAGGTTCCCCCACCCCAAACTCCCCCCAATGTCACCAGATCCGATCGGGATTTAAAATAAGAGCTTTGAGACACGATATTCTTCTAAATATCAAATTTCATTGAGATCCGATCACCCGTTCATAAGTTAAAAGTACCTCATTTTTTCTAATTTTTCAGAATTACCCCCCCCCCAAATACCCCAAAGAGAGCAGATCCGTTCCGGTTATGTCAATTATGTATCTAGGACTTGTGCTTATTTTTCCCACCAAGTTTCATCCCGATCCCTCCACTCTAAGTGTTTTCCGAGATTTCAGGTTTCCCCCTCCCAACTCTCCCCAATGTCACCAGATCCGGTCGGGACGTAAAATAAGAGCTCTGAGACACGATATCCTTCTAAATATCAAATTTCATTGAGATCCGATCACCCGTTCGTAAGTTAAAAATACCTCATTTTTTTCTAATTTTTCAGAATTAACCCCCTCCCCCCAACTACCCCAAAGAGAGCGGATCCGTTCCGGTTATGTCAATCATGTATCTAGGACTTGTGTTTATTTTTCTCACCAAGTTTCATCCCGATCCCTCCACTCTAAGTGTTTTCCAAGATTTTAGGTTTCCCCCTCCCAAATCCCCCCCAATGTCACCAGATCCGGTCGGGATTTAAAATAACAGCTCTGAGACACGATGTCCTTCCAAACATCAAATTTCATTAAGATCTGATCAACCGTTGATAAGTTAAAAACACTTCAATTTTTCTTTTTTTTTTCAAATTAACAGGCCCCCACTCCCCCCCCCCTCCCCCAGATGGTCGAATCGGGAAAACGATTTCTAATTTAATCTGGTCCAGTTCCTGATACGCCTGCCAAATTTCATCGTCCTAGCTTACCTGTAAGTGCCTAAAGTAGCAAAGCCGGAACCGACAGACTGACAGACAGACCGTTAGACCGACAGAATTTGCGATTGCTATATGTCACTTGATTAATACCAAGTGCCATAAAAACACATATAAAATAATGCAATACAACTTTTAACTAGCTTTTCTACCAAAATGATACTTGATGAAATTTTACAAAATTTCAATCAAATAAAAATTGGATTAAAGTGAAATTAAACTGAAAAAGGGAAACATTTTATTTAAACTTCACAACGAATCAGCAATTATGTAGTTCATTATTTTAAAAATGAAGTTAGTTCAAAGATAAACTATAAAATTAATATTAATACCTATGACCGGGCTAAGGCTTTACGAATAATTTTGTCTAGGGTGAGGGCGAAGCTATGAGCGGTATATTTTTGGTATTCCACGGTGGGATTGTTACTCCTACTTCGCCCCTCTTCTGTAGCTGTCCCTGGTCATAGCCAGGAGCAAGGATTTTTATCTGTATCGTCGTCACCTAAACCACCTCATTGTGACTGGTAGCTAGACGAAAAGATAAAAAAAATTACATGCCCGATTCGTACCATTGAGATTTCAGATTCTACAAGTTTGAAATTATATTTTTCTGTGTTTTTTCCGTAATGAGCTTAAAATTCGGTTCTGTCATTCGCTTCGGGGCATAGGGTTATCATCATTTTTAACTATAAAAACTTTCCTAGTTACTGTATATTATTTGATGATTACTTTAAAGGATGAACCAAAACTTTTGTTCAAAAACCTCATTTCTAAAGCTTTGAAAATTATAAGTAAACGAAATGAAAAATAACAAAACCAAATTTCCAGCTTCCATTTTAAAGAAAAAAAGCAAAATAAGACTAAATGAAAAATAACAAGAAAGCAAATAACAGAGAAAGAGAGAACGACGAAAAAAAGAGACAAATAGCATGAAAAAAGAGTCTACCTTTTCCTCGTCCGTTTCTGGAAAAGCACGTTTTCTCCCTCGTTTGCCTTTGATCTTTTCTGGTGGTTCCATTGGCTCCAAAGTAGGCGGAGGTCTGTTTAACCAGTCCAAAACCTCTCTTTCATGCAACTGACCTGAAATTTTGATTATCATTGTTAAATTACCATAAGATAATACACCAGCTACTACGCATTTATAATATTTTTTATCATAGTTATATATAATATTATATTATGCATAATATAAATATAAATATTATAAATAAATATTATGTAATTTTTTATAGTTTATTATTATATATTCTAGTTATTCTATTAAAATATTTTTTTCTTCTTCTTGTTTAATTACCTGAAGCCACTACAGTACCGTCTCCACGAAATTTTGGGGATTGCGGCACCTGTGATCGAATCCCAGGTTCCGTATACTATGCCCACTCTGTCACTGCACTAGAGATGTAGAAAATTCAAAATTTCCATTCTTAAACACCATCGCCATCTATTTTTTATTGTTTTGAAATAGATGTCCCTATATACGACCTGCTACCACCAAAAAACTGGTGGAAACTTAACGTATTTGGTGGTAGCTAATACAAAAATAATAATGCTGGGCCGGTAACAGGTATTATAGTTAAATTACTTTAAAACATATTCTATAGTTAAAAGAAAATAAATAATTTAGTAAGCAAAGATATACTAAACTCGAAACTTAGGTTTCCGCAATAGAAAAATAACAACAAATAACGGAAAAAAGAGCCTTGGGTCCTGGGGATTAACACATTTTAAGTACGTTATATTATCGTTTTACGAATTTTTGTTACGTTACAGACTTTATTTCCTGAAGTTATAATAGACAATGATTTAAAGAAAGGAAAATTAGATTGACAATTTATTAGTTGGACAGCTAACCATTTACATGTTTCACATTAACTTCTCTCTATTTCACGAAATGGCAAAATAACTTGTAAAGATAAAAAGCCCTTTTAGTTTATTTGATGAGTCATGTGAAGATAGGCCAGTAAATCGCACGATTATTAAGATACATCTTCCCGATTTCGTGACAACCCCACAGGTGTAATTTAGACCAAAACGACATGATACTTATATTATTGGATTCACCACTTTGCCATCTACAACTCTCTTCCCCCCCCCCAGATCCAAAATTTCTAGCCACTTATTATTTATATATAGTTTTTCTATTATTATCTCCCTCCCCCAAATTATTTGTATTATTATCCTATCTATCACCGAGCCAGAATTTTGACATTATTTTTCTTTTCCTTTGAATATGATCTAGACTTATTTAAAAATAGGAAAGCTTTCATATTTTCACATTTTTTGGCAATTTTCAACTTATTTTTCAATCTAAAAAAATTGCAATAAAAAACTGTATTTTGGTAGGTAATAAGCTGAATCTCAGCCAGCGAAATATTGCAGACTTATGTTGAAACATTAAAACCGCAGAGGTGTGGAAAAATAGCATAGAAAGAACTGTAAACTTGAAAAGAAGAAAACTACATTTGAAGTATTTCATATATGAACATAAATAAATATTTAATATTATTGAAAATAGGATTATAGAAAATTTTATAAAATCCTATTAAAATATTAAATTTGTATATTGTATAAACTTTATTTTTTATAGAAAGGATTTTTTCATTTTATATTTTTAATCTATTATTATTTACATTTTATATTTTTCATATTTTTATTAATATTTCAATTTTTTTTATTTTACATATTATATTATTTTATATAAGTTTATTCAAGTATTATATTTTTTCTATTACAAAATGTTATAGAAAATACTTCTATATTATAAAATACAGATAATATTATAAACTTGCTTGAAAATTCATATATTTTCGCATGTTTTCAGAGCATCTAAAAAAATTTTAAGAATCTAAGTTTTTTAATCTAAAAGTTTTTTAGTCTAAAACACTCATAATTCTTTTTTCATATCCATAAATAAATAGGAATACAACCCCTGGAGCACGAGGAGGAGGAGGGATTAAAAACTAATTAAAAGATAAAAGAAAAGCACGTGGACCTGGGGCCCTATAGTAGCGTGGAAAGTTTATATACGGATAAGATTAAGGAGCTGGAGAATTTAGCTTAAGTAACTGGGGCCTTAATAGTAGCAGTAACAGAGGGTCATAGGCAAAACCTGGATCTACTCAGTTTGTCCAGTTCTATTAAAATGATAAAGTTACGCCCAGATGACCACAGGCTTGAAAAAAAAATCTTGCAATTTATATTAACAAGAAAATTCTTGCTTTTCAGATAGAGGTACCTGTGTTGAATGATTATGAAGAGATTCTTTGGGTATTTGCAAAACCCAAATGCCTGCCCTCTCATTATAATGGTATTGCTGTTTGTGTTTTTTATTATTCGCCAGGACAAGATGTCAGCTCTCAAAAAGCTTCCCGGGAAAACTTCAATTAAGCGCCGATTATGTACAGGGTAAATACCCCACGGGTGGTATGCTCCTTCTTGATGACGCTAACGAACTACAACTTCAGTCTTTGGAAGCAGGATTAGGTCTAAAGCAGTTAGTTAATTGCCCAACAAAAGAAGGTGATACGGGTCTGGACTGCATAGCTACTTACATGTCTCGATTCTATAGGAAATCCTCCCCAGGCCCCCCAATAGGAGAAAGCTACCACTTGACCCTTGAGCTATACCCTATAAGCAAAGTCCGGGTCACGTACACTTCAGGAAGAACTACAAGTCGGCCAATCACAAATGGTGGATTGTTTGGTTTCGGCAATTGGCTCACGACTGAAAACCAGACGGCACAATTTCTATGGCTAATGCTGATGAAATGGCCACTATTTTTTCAAGAAAAACTACTCGGCAAGTACCATCTCTATTTTCCAGAAAAAGTTAACAAATATTTTTCAGCGGATCGTCCATACGTTACAAAAGAAATCAAAGCACTAAGCAGGAAAACGAGACATTTTTTCGGAAAAAAAAAAACAAAGAAGCGAATACCCTGAAGAATATAATCAGAGGAATGACCCGCCAGGCAGCAGCAGTGTACAACCAAAAGGAAGTATCTCATTTATTGGATTCTAAGCCTGGACAGTGGTACATAGAATAAAGCAAATGACAGATAAAACGCAGACTGGACTGGATTTTGGCTATGATAAGCCGGACAAAGAAACTACAGATCGCCTAAACACTGACCTGGCAGTGATTGTTGTCACTTCCATCACTAAACTCGGAGGATTTTCCACATCCATCTCCAGATTTTACGATTTCCCAGTCATCACATAATCCCTCAAATTGACGTGAAATTGTCACCTCAAATAATCACCTCAAATTGACGAAACTGACGAGGACCAGTATTACACCACTCGATATTCCTGTTGACCTCACTAAGGCCTTTCCTGAATTTTCAAGGGCTCTGCTAACTTTAATATTCAACAAGGTTACAATGTCAGGCCAGCATCCGTAAAGTTGAAAAAAGGGATTCGTAACCTCTATCCCTAAAAAAGGAGCACCCCCACCTATATAAAAGGAGCCGATTCCTCCACTCTAAGCGTTTTCCAAGATTTCTGTTTCCCTCCTCCAACCCCCTTTGTCCCCGGATCCAATTCGAGTCAAAAATGGAGCATCCGAGACATAAGATCCTTCTATATATCAAGTTTCATTAAGATCCGATCACCTATTCGTAAGATAAAAATACCCCAATTTTCACGTTTTCCAAGAATTCCGGTTTTCCCCTCCAACTCCTCCCAATGTCACATGATCTGGTCGGAATTTAAGAGCTTTAAAGCACAAGATCCTTCTAAATATCAAATTTCATTGAGATCTGATCACCCGTTCGTAAGTTACAAATACCTAATTTTTCCGAATTACCCCCCCCCCCCCGACTCCACCAAAGAGAGCAGATCCGGTCTGGTTATGTCAGTCACGTATCTTAGACCTGCTTTTATTCTTCACTTCCTGATCCCTCCGCTTTAAGTAGTATCCTGTTTAAGTTTTATCCTGATCTCTCCGCTTTAAGTATTTTCTAATACTTCCGCCCGCCCCCCAACTGGCCTCCCCAATGACGCTGGATCCGGTTGAGATTTAAAATAAGAGATCTGAGTTACAAGGTCCTTCTAAATATGAAATTTCTTGAAGATCCGATCACTCCTTCATAAGTTAAAAATACGTCATTTTTTCTAATTTTTCAGAATTAACCCCCCCCCCCCCCAATTCCCCCAAATAGAGCGGATTCGTTCCAATTATGTCAATCACGTATCTAAGACTTCTGCTTATTTTTCCCATCAAGTTTCACCAACCCCTCCACTCTAAGCGTTTTCCATGATTTTAGGTTCCTCCCCCCCAAACTCCCCCCAATGTCACCAGATCCGGTCGGGATTTAAAATATAAGAGCTTTGAGACACGATATCCTTCTAAATGTCAAATTTCATTGAGATCCGATCACCCGTTCGTCAGTTAAAAGTACCTCATTTTTTCCTCTTTTTCCGAATTAACCGGCCAGAAGAACCACCTGCAAAGGATCCAATACCGAGCTCTTCTGGTAGTTTATAAATCTCCTTAAGTCCCTTATTGCTACCTTTTGAAACAATTCTCCCTTACAACTCTTTCGACACGCCGTGATGAATTGTGTATTGAATTTGGTGTCGGTATTTTGGCAAATCCGCAGCTTCGTGAAATCCTCCCCCATGAGCATTTCCCTTCGTGCCAGCAGCTCCCGCGAAAAGTAGCTCAACCAGTACCAAAAATTCAGCCTGTACCACCAGCATGGCATATGCGTGACGCAAGTAGTTTAGCTCCCTCGTTCGTCAAGATTTTTAATACTGCGCTCATCCGTCAATTATTGTACATATTTATTTTCTTTGGTTCATTATTCTTTTAATTCGTTTTTTTTTATGGCAGGATTTTCGCAGGCAATTCCCACTCTTCCCTTATATGCAGGTATGCCTAAGACACCATAATGCATGCCTAAAGAATATCTGAGACACCCTAAGGTATGCCTAAGACACAAAAGATTCATCCAGGTTTGGAACACTTGATACATGAAAAATCTATTTGTAAGTATGGAAGACCAATCAAAGGAATTACCAAAATCCTCAATGTCCGCATATTGTGCCGTTAGATGCCTCGAATGAAGTCTAGATAGACGCTTCGCTGGTAGGCTTCTTCCTGGTAAAGCGAACAGTTTTTCAACACCGCCGGTTTCCTTCCAATGCATCAGCCTGAAACATTACAACAAGATTTTTTTTTAATAAAAAGGTTCCACGCCGTGAGTATTACAGATTCGGTGCTATTTGATGAAGTATGAAAATTGGACACAATTTGGAAAAGTAGAACTCGGACATGAAAAAAAAATAGTTCATTAAAACCCTTTCATATCAAAGTGTTCACCTCACGTTCCGAATAAATACTGCCTCTTAAAGTACCAAGAACAGTAAAACAAAATCCGAAGTCGTTGGGAATTAACAGATTGTTAATGTTTGAATCTTTACGCGCTAACGATCTTGTCAAATTTAACTAATTAGTTTCGCTTATTAATTTCCAAAATTCAACATATGATCGTTGACGGAAATGTGGTGCTGCTCTAGAGACTTCACAATTTTGAACAAGAGCCAAGGGCTCATATGGTACTTGTGACGAAGTCGGAACCTAAAATTAGACTCGGTACCAGAGTTATCGACTTTGCTGTTCGTCCAGAAATACTGAACTCACCAACGCAACAGAAATCTCCCCCCAACTCCCCCAAAGAGATTGGATCCGGTCCGATTATGTCAATCACTTATCTAGAACTTGTGTTTATTCTTCCCATCAAATTTCATCCCGATCTCCCCGTTCTAAGTGCTTTCCAAGATTTCTGGTTTCTAAGAATTCCGCTTCCTCGCTTCACCTAAAAGTCCCTGGATCCGATCTGAATTGGAAACGGAGTATCTGAGACATTAGATCTTTCTATATATCAGGTTTCACTGAGATCCAATCACCCAATCGTAAGATAAACATACATCAATTTTCACGGTTCCCCCTCCTCCCAGGCCCCCTCAGGTGGCCTAATCGGAGAAACGACTGTTATCAAGTCAATTTGTGCAGGTCCCTGACACGCCTACCAATTTTCTCGTCCTAGCACGTTCAGAAGCACCGAACTCGCCAAAGCATTGGAAATCCCCACCTCCCACAAAGAGATCGGATACGGGCAGGTTATTCCAATCACGTATCTAGGACTAGTGCTTATTCTTCCCACCCAGTTTCATCCCAATCTCTCCACCCTAAGCGTTTCCCAAGATTTCCGGTTTCTCCCTCCAAGTCCCCTTAAAGTCACCAGATCCGGTCGGATTGAAAATAAGAGCTCTGAGACACGAGGTCCTTCTAAATATCAAATTTCATTAAGATCTGATCACCCGTTCGTAAGTTAAAAATACCTCATTTGTTAAATTTTTCCGAATTAACCGTCCCTCCACTCCCCCTTAGATGGTCGAATCGGGAAGCGACTATTTCATATTTAATGTGGTCCGGTCCCTGATACGCCTACCAACTTTCAGCGATCGCTATATCGATCACGTATCTAGTTTCACATCTTCTTCATGTAAAAACTGAAGAAGTCCAGGATACGAACCGAGAACCTCTCTCACCCAAACCGAGAATCATACCACTAGAACAACGAGACACATAAGAACAACAATAATTTATTTTATCGTAAACAAAAATTCTTCTCAACTATCTCGTTCACTTGCCCCCCCCCCCAGATAGTCGAATCGGAGAAGCGACTATTTCTAATTTAATCTGGTCTGGTCCCTGTTACGCCTGTCAACTTTCATCGTCCTAGCTTATCTGGAAGTGCCCGAACTAGCAAAACCGGGATCGACAGACAGACCTAAGGACAGAAATTGCGATCGCTATGTGTCACTTGGAAAATACCAAGTGCCATAAAAAATTGAAAAAGAAATCTTAAAAAAAAGGTCTAAGATGGATCCAATGAGTCAAAAATGCTTTTATTTTGATGTCCTTGGCACTTTAAGTCAACATTTCACACGTTCAACAAGAGAAAAGAAAATGCTTTTTGCCCAGATTTCTTAAATATTTTTTTCTCGATAAAAAAAAGAAAAGAAATTCGCTATGCAAAAAGAGATCAAACCCAATTCTAGCATCTAAAACCTCGAACGAGCTACAAAAGGAAATATTAATTACAGCTTCATTGTTCTTGAATATGTGGCCTATTTCAAGACTTATTTGGTATACATCTATGAGCAATATAACAAGGGCAATTACTCTGTACTTTTTGCCCCCCCCCCCCACTGGATTTTGAAACAATAATTTTTTGGGAATTTTTAATGGAATAAGATTGACACCTAGATTTTTAATTTTTTGTATCAAAAAATCGGATAAAACCTTTCCCCCTCCCCTATATTTCCACGAATCGGAACCTCAGACTAGGCTGCATGTCAAAATAACACTAAAATTTATCAATGTTATTTCAAGGTGCATTAAAATATTGACTAGTAAATAGAAAATTTACTATCGAGTGACTCCTCTTAAAAATAAAAAGAAGGAAGTCAAGATTACCGCTTAAATTGGTTACTTTAATTTATATTTTATTTCCAAACTTATGTTTTAGAGGGTCTGTTACTTTTTACTGTGTATTCTTCTTCGAAATACTTTTGTCTTTGGTGAATATTATTTTACTGAATAAAAGAAAAAGAAGCGTGCAAAGCTTTGTTAACCTTTGAAGTAAGTGATTTTAAATAACAGTTTTTTCTTGTTTTTTTTTTACAATTGGGTAAAAAAAACATAGAACTCTCCATCTAATATTAACAAAAAAAAACTGCATATAATATTAACAATATCAAAATAGGTCCCGAGGCATACTAGCATGTTTGCGACGACCCAAAAAAAGGGACACTTCAACTACTAATACACTTCCTCGGAAAAACTCTCGACTCCTCCTCCCCTCCCTCACCTCTACAAAACAAATTATTATCATTATCATGATTATTATTGATAATAATAATTATTATTATTATTGATAATAATAAATTATTATTATCAAACCAAGTGAACTAAAGATTCATCTAATCGAGGCAGAATATCAAGAAATATGCTATTTCTAAACGTTATGGTTTGATTTCTTAGTTGTAAAACACTCCAATTTCTGACCCAAGTTTCAAAGTCAGATCAAGCCCGTGTAAACATAACACCCAATTATGCTAATTATGGGATTTAGTTATTTTACAACTAAAAATCAAAACAAAAACAACCTAAATTCTGATTGAAACACCGTATAAATTCACCTTCGAATCTTTATTTACTTTTAGAATAAAAAAAAAATCTTACTGTGTATATCAACACACTGAGAAAATCTTATTCAAGAATATCAATAACTCTATTTTGCTACTGCTAAGAGTTACAAGATAATGAACCTTTACTAAGAATCTTAGAGCTGAAATTTTGAATAGAATTAGAAAAAAAATCTTTTAAAAAACATCACTATAAATTTTGATTGCTTATTTGCAATAGAATGGCTAAGAGTGAAAAAATTCATTTAAAAAAATCACTTAATTTAAATCAAGCTATTAAAAAGGGATCTAAATGAAAGCTTAATTAAAAAATTGGATTTTAATTTTCCCTAGAAAAGATTCGAGTTGTCAAAATAGCAAGTCTACCAATTTTTACCTTTTTGTAGGAGGAGCCAAATCCAGGGTTGTCACTATATCACTAGTATCTGATAGTTGGAAATTTTTATTGTCTTTTGATTTCCGGGAAAAAATCTCATGGAAACGGGGATTTCTGGAGTGATCGAAAAAACTATTCGAGCTTAATCGTTTTTCAAAAATTCACTTTAAAAATCGCTTAATTTAAATCAAGATATAAAAAGGAATTTAAATGATAGCTTAATTAAAACATTGGATTATAATTTTCCCTAGAAAGTTTGAGTTGTCAAAATAGGAAGTCAACCAATATTTACCTTTTTGTAGGAGGAGCCAAATCCAGGGTTGTCACTATATCACTAGTATCTGATAGTTGAGCTTTCATCTCGTCTCCCGATATGTTCTTAACCTCGTCTACAATAAGTTTCCTCTTTCTTTTAGCTCTCTGCATGCCTAAAAACATAAATCTGATGTACATAATCCATATGAAAAAGTGAACATAGAACGAAAGGGTTATTTCTTTTTCTTGAAAATGAGAAAGAATGGTATAGGAGCTATACCCCCTCGCCCTACTTGAACTGGCAGTCCCATTATTTAGTTAGTAGCCCTCAATTAGTTAGAAGTTTCCCTCAACATATTCATTTTCCTATAAATTCTAAAGAATCCCTGTCTTTAAAATTTTTGTGAAAAAATCGATACCTTATTAGTTGGATTTTTTGGCAGGGTGGGAAAAAAAATAAACATTTTATTTGATAATTCGAATAAGAAGTGCCATAAAACCCGGGGAGATTTAGGATTTTGAGGGGGCTGATATTAATTTGACCTCATCTACAGGAGTTTCCTCTTTGGTTTAGTTCTTTGCACGCCTAAAATAGAATTGGTGTATTTAACACTATGAAATGGTGTGCCTAAATCAGAGGGATATATCTCACACTCTTTATTGTGAATAAGAATCTTGTTGTAGGTAAAAGCCCCCCAAAAAACTGGCAGTGTCAGTATTACATAAGAAATACAAGTTCCCCTCTACATTTTCACTTGCCCGCGAATTTCGAACACTCCATATCAGGAAAGTCGTAGGAAAACGGATGCCTAAGTAGTTAAAATTTAGAATTCCATAAAGTATATAATATTCTGTAATAAAAAATAATTAGTAATAACTAAACATTACAATTATTATAAGTAGTCATTAGAATTCCAGTAGCTGATTTTCCTCTTGAAATTGAGACACAATCTTGTAACAGACATCAGGCCCAGCCCCAGTAGAGCTGGCAGTCTCATAACTTAATAGAGCGGCCTAAGATATAGAAGTTACTTACTTACTTGTACTCGTGGTGGGAGTCAGGTGATTCCGCCTCGCTCTGCATCCAGGATCCTTGTGACCTCTTTGGACGAGGTTTCACGATCTGCTGTCAATTGCTCTACGAACGGGAGCCACTGAACCGACCATCTATGTCCAAATATCTTGAAGCCACCAATGGGATCCAAGTCGGACTTGATCAGGGTCCAGTTCTTCTTTTGCCCTCCTTGATGCCTCTTAGGTCTCCGAGAGTGATGATCCTTGATCTCCAAGAGTCGTAGGGCTCAACTAGAAGGGTTCGACGAGGCAGGCATTCTGGTGGCCTCTGCAGGACGTGAACCAGCCATTCTAAGCGGCACTTTTTGACGGTGGTAGCGATATCTTTTCTAATCTTGCAGAGTTGGTGAATATCGGAGTTAGATATACGATCATGCCGGCGAATTCTAAATATTTGGCGTAAGCATCCATGTTCGAAGGTAGCTAGTGCTCTCTCGTGTTGAAGCTTCAAGAACCAGGTTTCGCATCCATAGAGTAGGATAGTCCGGACCATGGCCAAACCATCGTACTCCATGGATGCGAAACTTGGTCGGACCGAACTATCCATGGCCGAAGATATAGGAGTTCCCCTCCAAATAACCATTTTCTGACGAGTTTCAAAAACACCATATCAAAAACAAATTTTTGAGAAAAACGGATGCCTTAGTAGTTAGATCTCGAGTTCCATCACCTTCAGTAGTTGATTTTTCACTGCTCATGAATGTGAGTGTTTTTAGTTGTAGTGTTCGTTTTGTTTATTTTTGTGGACGCGTATGTGTGTCTCCCGCTCAAGTTTTTCATTGTGTTAAATTTTTTTTTCATAATCCTTTTATTGCATTCTGTATGCATAGAGGGTTTGAATAGATAGTTATTATTAAACGAGAGAAAGGTTGAGATGGCAAGGACATGTATTGCGGATAAAGGATGACAGATTGCCAAAGATCGTCTTCTTTGGTCATCCATCTAAGGCCAAACGAAAATCAAATCGTTCCCGAGTGGGATGGGAGAATGTCGTAAGAAATGATTTAAATGAAATTTGAACTTCTTGAGAGTGTGTAAAGAGCGAAGCTTTGAATAGATTAGAAGGAAGGAGGAGCGTGTGCAGTTGCGTTGGCATCGGGTGGCTTGATGTTGCAGCGAGTAGTTTGTAAAAATAGAAGCATTAAATCTCACGTACTCTTTAACAGACCGTATATCAGACAAAAGTCGATCCTTCTTACTAGGCCTATAATGAAAGAAAGGTTTAAGTGGCTAGGCCACATTTCACAGATGAAGGATGACAGACTGTTGAAAATTGTGGTTTTGGCCATTTGTCTGGGGCCAAACGAAAAGAAGGTCGTCTCTCCATGATTAAGTCAGGACAAACCTTCTTAATAATAAAGTTGAAAAGCAAATTTAACCTCACATCACAAGTCTAAAGTTAGAATATGACCCTGGCGAGGTTCCAACTCCTGTGATCTGTGGCAATTTTCCTATAACAAAAATCGGAAGCATTAACCTCCCAATAAAGTCTATTAGATTATTAATCAAGCAATAAAAAAATTATTTTGTGAATTAAAGACAATCTAATAACATTAATTGAAAGAAGAGAATACTACCATGACAAGTTTCCAGCACTTGCGATTTATGCCGAATAAATAAACAGCAAAAACAGAAAGCAAATTAAATTAGCTATTATTACTCACTACTTTTCGTCAAAAACTTGCAATATTCCCCATCCCCATCTGAAAATAAAAAGATAGTGGCTAGAAAATCCAGTTTTATGATTTTAAGATAGATGAAATGCTCGTAGCCCCTCCCCTTCCCCCCTGCGTTTAATCCTATGGAAATCTATGTACCAAACGCAAAAACCTGCCCCATTCATCTTCTTCTTTAGAATAGAGAAATATTCTGTAAGTAATCTACACTAAGATTTACTCGCTTTCCAGCATTTCACAGCCCTCTGATTGCCGTTCTTTAAGCTTACAGATTATGTCTTATTGGAATCCAATCGGATGACGGATACCGGAAGGTCCTGCATCCAGAAGATTCTTTTCTTTTTTATTTAGCTACAACTTGACGTCGGTCAGCCATAAGCATAAACATCTTGAGATGGGGTGAATATGGAAGCTCTTACAGATTGGGATGATGAAGAAGCGTCTACAGCTGTGTTGGCCTCAGGAGGTTTGGTGCTGCATTCAGTAGTTAGCAGTAGTAGTAGTAGCAGTGTTTCTACTTAATACCTCCCCCCTAAAATTGTTTCTTTAGTTTCCCAGCATTTCTTAGCTCTCTGACTGTCTTTTTATTTTGTAAGTTTACATGTTGCATCTTATTGGAAAACTAATCTTCTGCATCAAGTAAGACGTTAACAGTGTTGTTAAATCAGCAACTCAGTATTTTTTTATTTCTGAGAACACACAAAAAAAAGACATTTAATGGAAGATTCTGAGAATAAGGTGGATACTACCAAATGCAACTTTGGATGGATACCATAAATCCAAAAAATCACCTGCAGAGGAATAAGTTGGATTCTGGAAGTCCCTATAGCCAAAAGATTTTTGTTTTTCAGCTACAACTTGACATCAGTCAGTAAGGATATTAAGTGTCAACGTCTTGAATCAAGTGCACAAGCACTAGCAAAATATAAACAAAATGCCCCAATAATTACTTGGTTATTAGAAAACTTCAATGTAGCCCCATCGGTAAAATTATAGCAGTTTATATAACTGGCTTTCCTATAAAGTGAATGCTTTTTTTATGTTCTTTACGAATATAATAGTCGCTTCTACTGTAAATTCAAATTTAAGCACTTTTTAACCTAACCAAATTACAGCAGTTCATATAATTAGCTTTCCTATAAAGTGCATATACCACTTGATGGTTTCTTTTATGTTCTTTACAGATATAACAATCGCTTCTACCGTAAATTCAAATTTAAGCCATTTTAACATTAACTAATCTTATTATAAAATAATTTTAGCACTGAGAAAATGTAGCATTTTTTTCTCTCCAAAATTACAAAAAGATAGCGCTGAGAAAACATAGTATTATTTTATGGAAAACTAGCGATAAGCGATGAGTCATATTTTAATTGAAAATTCCCGATTTTTAAGAGCTCAAAAAGTACTTAAATTTAAATTTACGGTAGAAGCGATTATTATATTCGTAAAGAACATAAAAAGAGGCATCGACTGGTATATTCAATTTATAGGAAAGCCAGTTATATGAACTGCTATAATTTTACCGCCCCATCCCCCAGGTGTTCTGTGCAAGAGTTACTAATCAATAAAAGGAGCTCAGCTTGCAGATCAAAATTTGCGTTTTAATTTTAACATTTTTGGATTTAACTTAAAAAAGAATCAAATTGTTAGTTACCTCTCAAAGCAGAAGCGTCCACTGGTGCCAGAGCAAAACTTTCTTCTTCATTTTGTAGCAACGTTGTCTGCTCAGCTGCAACCAAAATACTTGGAGCTGGGGTTGGTGCTTGTGGAAGAGGTGTGGGTTCTCTCAGCTCAGGAGCAGGTGTTTCTGGTGCTGGCTCAACTTCCATTGGGAGAGGGGCCTCTGGAGCAACGGGTTCTTCAATTGGAACGGAAGGAGGTGGGGGCATTTCTTCTGGAACAGGCTCTGGTGCTGCCAATGCAATAGGCGGCGGGACTGCTGAAGGCGCTCGAGACGACGTTGGAGTGCTAGAACAAATACGTTCTATGTTATGAAAATAAGTGAAGAGCAAATCCCTAAAGCATGGTATGGTATGTTTTATTTGGCAAAAGAAAATACACTGCTACAAAAAAATGACAAAACAACGAAGAACGAAGAAAAAGAATTCAGAAACAAAAACCAAACGAGGGTGATTTTCAACCAGTTAGTAAGACGAAAAGCTAAACCGGATATTTCGACGAATATCTTCGCCAAGCCATCCTCAGTGCAAATTTTTTTTAATTTTTTTAGTTCTTTTTTTTCTTTTACTAAGGACTTTTATTTAGCGGAAATCACCCTCCTTTGATTTTTGTTCCTTAACAATTTTTTTTTTATTCTTCGTTATTTTATCGAATGTCATACTTTGCCGGTGTAGTCTCACCATATTTATTGCTCTACAAATCTAGCAGTTGAATGAAGAAAAACTTAGCTGAATTGAAGATTGTAATTTACCAAATCACTTTTTGTTAATATTCATAAATACTCTGAAAGCTTCAGAAAAAAAAAAGATCTAACTCCTTCCTTAAACAAATCCTAGTTCTAAACATTCCTGTCACGAAGCTGATTTTCTTCTGACAGAGAAGAATAAATTCCAGGAATGCTGCAAGAGGAAGCACCATCAACACCTATAGTAAAGAGCCATGTGTCTCAAATACATTTTTTTTCCCGGCCACTCTGTATGGAAGAGTTTTTTTTTTTTTTTTAACTTAGAAGGGAGCTCATTCATTTCAAAACTGAAATCCCTTATGCCATTTTTACAAGCCGATGGTGATCAAAGGGCAACCGTCATTTTTCCGTGCCCTTTTCTGTATCCCGCCTCCCCTCCGTAGCCCTCATGGCACCAGAGGGGTACATACCTCTTATCGAAAATTTTAGGCAGCTGTTTGTCCAGGAAAGTCAAAAAGTCTATATAGTAGGCGTCTGGGGTCGCCATCATCCATGCAGCCCCAGTAACAATGCCTCCAAATTACTTAAACTACACATTGTTCACAAATGATTCTTAGTAGAAAAGGCCGCCATACTTGGCCTTGGTTGTCCTGTGGTGTGGGGAGGGGACCTCTGACTTAAGGAAAGGCCAAAGAAGAAGAGTCTAAATATTTTGGTCTTCAATCTGTTCAGATATTTGACACTGCAAGTCCCAGTTTTAAGCTTGAATTTTTATGACTTTATTTCACCCGTCTCTTAACTTTTCTTTCAAAAACTCCTTTTTTGAAAAGCCTCGTCTTTTTGTATTTATTTATTTGACAGAATTGAAAAGCTACCATTTAGTTAAGTTGCTAATCTAAAGTAAATTTTAGAGGCCATACAGAACTATCTTGCAAAATTTAAAAGAAATGAAGAAAGTGTTTTTAAGGTCAAACTAATTAATATGCTCAAAAGAAGAAAATAAAAGATTTTTATTGTTTTAATAAATGATTTGATTTTATAATCGTCAATAATTACTACAAAACTGAGTCAACTGTATTTATGGATACAAACGTTAACTCTGCTACAACACCAATGATACTAGATATTGGACACCTTACTCAAGAGAAGCAGTGCCGGGTGTTCAATGACAAGGAGAAAGAGTTAATTAAAATTTTATATCTTTCAGATTCTGCTACTACTACTACTAACAACTCACCGTAGCACCAAGCCGCCCGAGGCCAACACAGCAACACAGGATACTTCTCCATCCCAATCTGTTCAAAGCCTCCTTCTTTACACCCTCCCAGGAAGTTCCCATTTCCTTTAAATCTTTGTTTATGACATCCCCCCACCCCAAAAGAGGACGACCTGCTTTCCATTTAGCCCTAGACGATTGGCCGAAAAGGACGATCTTCGGCAATCTGTCATCTTTCAACCACTGAATGTGCCCTAACCGTGTTAACCCTTCTTTTAAATAGCCCTAGAAACGGGACCAAACAACACTTTTCGTACAGCCTAATGTTTGAAATACGGTCAGTCAGTCGGGTACCCAAAACAAACCATAGGCAATTTCTCTGGAAAATATCTAGCAAATCTTTATCAACTTTTCGGATTGCCCATGCTTCTGAGTCACATTTGACCACTGTCATCACTATAGCTTCCAATATTCTAATCTTGGTTTGAGACTTATCTTCCTATTCTTCCAAACTTTTTTTAACTGTGAAAAAACACCCTGAGCCTTGGCTATTCTACTTTAAACATTTTCATTCCTTCCATCGTCTTTACTAATAATACTACCAAGGCAAGTGAAGCTGTTCACCTGATCAATCTTTTCGTTACCCAACATCACCTTTTAATCTTCACTTATCCCTAGCTTTAGTGACTTAATCTTCTTAACATTAATTTTGACACCTATTTCAGCACCCTGAACTCCCAAAACCTCTAAGAGTTCATTCATTTTGCTCACACTTTCATCTAAAATGCTTAAATCACCAGCATAATTTAAGTCCAGGAGAGTTTTTCCTCCCCATTTGATTCCGTGGTCTCCCATTGCCTTTCCCATGCTCCTTAAGAAGAAACATACCAAAACGATCCACATAAAGGGGGATACAACACAACCCTGCTTAACTCCTGATTTAATATGAAAACAGCTCCATACCTCATTTTCTACCTTAACCGCAGCAGTGTTATTCTCATACATAGCAATGATCACTTTAATGTATTTGTCTGGTATTCCATACAAGGATAAGACCTTCACTAAAGCTCAACAGAATCGAACACTCATGCAATTTATTATCATACAATTTAGATTTTAAAAATAGACTATACATGAAAAAACAATTTATTTAATTTAATTTTAAAATAAATTATCCGGTCTATGATTAATATTTTAACAAAAATAACCTTTATATAATAGCAGTGTTATGCATAAACTAATTAGCTTATCTTTAGATCCAATACTATACATGCAAAAATTAAATCACGTGGCCAGCAACCAATTCACCCTTATGACAATGGCCCTTTCCGAAAAAGGTTCGCCGTGCCTGTCCTAAACGTTTCCTGTGGGAACTAACCCATTTAGCATACTGGAACTGGGCCAAAGCTCAAAATTATAAGTACCCCCCCTCTATAAAAATAATATTATCGAGGGGCGAAAATCATTGACTGTTTCCAAATAATATAATTTGCAATCTTGGAGTCCTCAAAAGTTGCTAAATTTACCCGTAAATCATTTATATTAAAATATATAAGTTCATACAACACAAAATGAGAAGTAGGCCAACATTTTCATGGTCTTTGTACACAAACAAGGGACTATAGTCCCCCAGGATCTGTTGTCTTCACTTACCTAACAGCAGGAGACGGAGGACCGCCAAAATCAAAATCTTCCTCTTCTTCTTCCATAGCCACGGGAGAAGGTCGACGAGGAGAAGGCTCTGGTTCAGCAAGGGGTGGCGGAGCAGGAGCTTCACTGAACAAAGCATCAGGGCCTTCGTCAAATAAACCTCCAGCTGTAATTATATATATTTATTGATAAGAGAAAAAAAAAAGTTTTTTACAAAAAAAATTATTGTAGATTATATTGTGCACTAACAATCTCATACTGTGTTTACACATTATGTAAATCCGAGCAGATTGTAAAAACCGAGCGGATTTTCTGACCAAATTTTTGCTTGAAAATTTTTCTACTCGTCCGCTCGGATTTGCTAAATCTGATTTTGAGCATAGTTTTCAAAAATTAATAATATGAGTGTCAATCAGAAAGTTTTGGATAAACCCAGACCCTGTTTTTCCGTCTTCTACGTCTTATGACAATCAGTGCGATAGCCAAATTCGCAAGTATTTTTCTCCGGGATTCTATTCTCATATTTCGCACTTTTTTTTACAATTTGAATTACGCGCCATAAATGCTGCATTTGATTGATTATAATTTGTCAAATCGTTCGAAAAGGACCAAGCGGAATCCCGGTTGGATTTACGCAATGTGTAGACACCATCAGACTTTCAACCGCAATGGGGTTAACATATTCAAGTTCGAAAATACTGCCATGTTGTGGAGTTTATTTCATGCACTGAAATTGTCAATCAAAATTGATTGTATGCCACTTAAGTTGCACCCTTCTTACAAAAGAAATAAGTTTTTTTGAAAACTATGGATGTTGTAATTATTTTACAAACTAAACATACAATATTACGAAGATGTAACAATATTAATAATTTATTTTTAACCCACATCGCATACAAAGATGCAACTTGTGGGGTATAACAAAAAAAGAAGAAAATACACTGCAAACATAAAAAACTTAAAAAAATTTGAAGAGCAGAGTAAATAAAGAAAACAAACAACATTCAAGACACCGAAACACAAGAAAATGAAACCATTTACGAAGAAAGGTGACTAAGACAGTTGAACGAACCAAGACTTAATGGAGCCTCATTTAATAATTAAGAACATAACAATTGAAATGTTTGAATAATATCTAAATATGTCGAAATTAATATTACTCTTTCCGAAAAATTAAGAAACATACAAGCAGAGATTTAATATACCGTTAATAGATAACATTTATCAAGAATACTGTCTTGTATTATCCGTGAATACTATCCGTGGAGACATGCATTCACAAATAGGGGAATTCCTCCATATTAGTTCTAAGGAACAGTTATCTCAGAGCCAAAGTTATCAGTCACAGTATAACAGTATAGAACCACAGTATAGCAGAGAACAGTTATATGAAAGTTTGAGAGCCTTAAAAGACTCTGAAACTCGCATCCCTATATAAAACTTTGGATATTTACACCTATTCCTTGGAAATTAAAAAGAATAGGAAGAATTTGCTTGAATAGAGCAGAGGCATGGATGATGAACTAAATTATGCTTGTCTGAAACTCCTCAGAACGAGATATTTCGAAGTTTCCTAGTGGATCATGACAGATACGTGAATAGTGACGGGGCGGGCAGTGTGGGGCCTATGGCGGTTTAATATAAGAATATGGGGTACTATAAACCACAAACGCCATTTACAATGTAGCGTGTGGCGATTTTACGAACAAGGTAACGAAATGTTGGATACCTGCTATTATTAATTGGTAATGTAATAGGATTGAAGGTGAGATTTATTAATTAGAAACAATTGATCAACACTTTTTGTTGTCAAAAAATTATTTAGTCAAAATCCAAAGAAAATCTTATCTGGTCCCCCTTCTATATCCTGCTTTATTTGCTCTCATAAGTATTTCCAAATATCTGGAAAGACAAGTATGTGCTAACACAACCATATATCATGTTGGATCGAAAAATCCAAATGGCAGGAATTTACAAAGATAATATACGAATCTTCACCAGGCTCAACAATATTAACGATCTTAAAGCTAGAGCTGTAATGTTCTGTGTAAGGAAAAACATCTATTTTTCCTAATGAAAGAGAACACCCCTTAACAATTTCCAATGAGTGTATAAACCATCACTATTTACAGGCAAGAACGAAGGAATGTTGAAACAAGAAAGCTTCTTTTGTTCCCAAGGTCTGAAGAGGAGGAAAAAAATGACTAGTCACAAGCATCAGTTTGACAGAAAGTAAAAAGTATTTTCTTGAATTTTTCTTGAAGAAAAGTATTTTCTTGCAATGGGAGGTTGGGAGCCAACCATCCCGTGCTTTTGCACGGTGCTTGTTGCCGATAGTACGGCATCACGGAGCAGTGTCATGTAAATAAAAGTTGATGTCTTTGGGGTATCCTTCCTAACGAAATGGGGTAAACAATTTTGTGAAATGTCTCGTAACCAAAGTTTGCTTCTTTTTTTTTCACAGTGATAGCCTTCCGCAGATTTCTCCAGGTACCCATTTAGAGCTTATTCGACTCTGGCTGAGCTTACAGAGTCACGCCACTGACCCCCGTCCCAAACTAAATAATCGGGTACACTAGGATTCGAACCTTCGCCCTCTTAGACATTTATTGGCATCCATGCCGAATTCAAAATTTGTTTTTATTTTATACATTTATTCGGTTTTAACAAAATGCTTCCAAATCTATATATTCTTCTACCCATTTTTATTCTTTCACGCATTTTTAGCAAGCTTTTCTAAATCAAGGATAACTGATAAAACTTTTTTCTCTTTTTTTAAGTGAAAATATAAAAAAGAGGTATTTTTCAAAATCTAAGAGAGGCTCAAACGTATATAAAAGCTTCTTTTCTGCATTTCAAAATCTAGGGGTGAGGGTGTTTGTTTAGTTTTTTCTTCTTCTCTTTTAAATGAGATTATAAAAAGTTAGTTTTCAAAATCTAATGCAGGTTCCAGTATAGACAAAAGCCAATTAGCACCTCTGATGTTTTTCGTTGTTTGTTTTTATGGCACTTGGTATTAACCAAGTGACATATAGCAGTCGCCAATTCTGTCGGTCTGTCTGTCGGTCCCGGTTTTGCTACTTTAGGCACTTCCAGGTAGGCTAGGACGATGAAATTTCGCAAGCGTATCAGGGACCGGACCAGATTAAATTAGAAATAGTCGTTTTCCCGATTTGACCATCTGGGGGGATTGGGGGCCCGGTTAATTCGCAATAAATAGAAAAAATGAAGTATTTTTAACTTATCAGCGGGTGATTGGATCTTAATGAAATTTGATGTTTGGAATGATATTGTGTCTCAAAGCTCTTATTTTAAATCCCGACCGGATCTGATGACATTGGGGGGAGTTGGAGGGGGAAAACCTAAAGTCCCGGTTTTGCTACTTTAGGCACTTCCAGGTAAGCTAGGACGATGAAATTTGGCAAGCGTATCAGGGACCGGACCAGATTAAATTAGAAATAGTCGTTTTCCCGATTTGACTATCTGGGGGGGAGTAGGGGCCGGTTAATTCGGAAAAAATAGAAAAAATGAAGTATTTTTAACTTATGAGCGGGTGATTGGATCTTAATGAAATTTGATGTTTGGAATGATATTGTGTCTCAGAGCTCTTATTTTAAATCCCGACTGGGTCTGATGACATTGGGGGGAGTTGGAGGGGGGAAACCTAAAATCTTGGAAAACACTTAGAGTAGAGGGATCGGGATGAAACTTGATGGGAAAAATAAGCGCAAGTCCCAGATACATGATTGACATAATCGGAACTGATTTGCTCTCTTTGGGGTAGTTGGGGGGGGGAGTAATTCTTAAAAATTAGAAAAATGAGGTATTTTCAACTTACGAACGGGTGATCGGATCTCAATGAAATTTGATGTTTAGAAGGATATCATGTCTTAGAGCTCTTATTTTAAATTCCGACCGGATCTGGTGATGGGGGTGGGGAGTTGGGAGGGGGAAACCTAAAACTTTGAAAACACTTAGAGTGGAGGGATCGGGATGAAACATGGTGGGAAAAATAAACACAAGTCCTAGATAGATGATTGACATAAACGGAACGGATCCGCTCTCTTTTGGGTAGTTGGGGGGGGGGGGGGTATTTCTGAAAAAATAAAAAAATGAGGTATTTTTAACTTACGAACGGGTGATCGGATCTCAATGAAATTTGATATTTAGAAGGATATCGTGGCTCAGAGCTCTTATTTTAAACCCGACCGGATCTGGTGACATTGGGGGGGGGGGGGGTTGGGAGGGAGAAACCTAAAAATTGGAAAACACTTAGAGTGGAGGGATCGGGATGAAACTTGGTGGGGAAAAAACACGAGTCCTAGATACATGATTGACATAACCAGAACGGATCCGCTCTCTTTGGGGTAGTTGGGGGGGTGGGGAGACCTAAAATGATGGGAAACGCTTAGATTGGAGGGATTGGGATGAAACTTGGTTAGAAAAATAAGCAGAAGTCTTGCATACGTGATTTACAAAATTGGAACGGATCCGCTCAATTGCGGGGGGGGGGGGGGGAATTCTGAAAAATAAGAAAAATGACGTATTTTTAACTTACGAAGGAGTGATCGGATCTTCTTCATATTTAGAAGGACCTCGGAACTCCTATATCTTATGTTAAATCTCAACCGGATCAAGCGTAATTGGGGGGGGGGGGGGCAGTTGGGGGGACCGGAAATCTTAGAAAATACTTAAAGCGGTGAGATCAGGATGAAACTGGATGGGAAGAATAGAAACATGTCTAAGATACGTGACTGACATAACTGGACCGGATCTGCTCTCTTTGGTGGAATTGGGGGGGGGGGGGGGGTAATTTTGAAAATTGAGGTATTTGTAACTTACGAAAGGGTGACCAGATCTTAATGAAATTTGATATTTAGAAGGATATTGTGCTTTAAAGTTCTAATTTCAAATTCCGACCAGATCCTGTGACATTCGGGGGAGTTGGAGGGGGAACCGGAATTCTTGGAAAACATGAAAATTGGAGTATTTATATTTTACGAATAGATGATCGGATCGTAATGAAATTTGATTTTTAGAAGGAATTCATGTCTCAGAGCTCTTATTTCAAATCCCGACCAGATCTTTTGACATTGTGGGGATTTGGAGGGGGAAATCTTGGAAAAACACTTGGAGTGTAGGAATCGGGACGAAGCTTGGTGAATAGAATAAACAAATGTCCTTGATACGTGATTGACAGAATCGTACTGGATTCGCTCTCTTTGGGGGAGTTGGGGGGAGGGGTTCAGTGATTTGGCGAGTTCGGCGCTTCTGGACGTACTAGGGGGATGAAAATTGGTAGGCGTGTCAGGGAGCTGCACAATTTGACTTGATAAAGTCGTTTTCCCAGATTCGACCATCTGGGGGGCAAAAGGGAGAGGAGAAATTAGAAAAAATTAGGTATTTATAACTTACGAGTGGGTGATCGGATCTTAATGAATTTTGATATTTAGAAGGACTTTGTGACTCAGAGCTCTTATTTTAAATCTTGACCGGCATTAAGCCTCTTATTTTCCTTTTTAAATCAATCTATTAATTCATAGAATTTTGTTAGAGCTCATACCATATGATCTCTTGGCTCTTAGCTCTTCTCGCCTCGTCACAAGTGCCATATGAGCTCTTAGCTCTTGTTTTTAGGGCAAATCGACTATTTCTAAAGGATATAGCTATTTCTAAATGATAAAATATTCTCATCGGATACAACTTTTGACTGAGGAAACCTTTTGTATAAAAAAGTGAATAAGTCGTTTCCTTTTTTCAAGATGCGCTGTTCATTAAGTCTATGGTAGGTCCTATCCCATTCTTCCTTAGCACCCTGGTCAAAACAGAACGGTATGTTTTTTTGGTTGATTGTTCTTGTAGCCCAAATTTGCTATTTTTAAAGGATGAAAAACTCTCGTTTGATAGAACTTTTGACTAAGGTAACATTTTTAATAAATAAGTGATTAAGTTACTTCCTTTTGTTAAGATACACTGTCGATTAATCTATGGTAGGTCCATATCAAGGACAAGTTTTTACTTGTCCTTGATATGGACAATCAAGGGCAAAGTTTGCCCATATCAAGGGCAAGTTTTACTGAAATAGCTTGACAGTGCGTAAATTTTAAGGAATTTAATCAAATAAATTCGAATTCATTTAAAACATGTTAAAAATAATTTCTTAAATAAAACTGAAAAACTTAATGTAAGATAAAACTGACTAATACAAGTTCCAACTTTCATGCAAAAAATGAGTTTCTTTTCCATATTTTAAGCGATTTTCTTAAAAAAAAACCATTGTCCTTGACACCCCTGATAAAAAAAAAAGAATGGCATGTTTTGTTTTTTTGCCCGAATTGGCTACTTCTGAAGGATGAAAAACTCTCATTTGATACAACTTTTGACAGGAAGCCTTTTGAATAAATACGTGATTATATCGTTTCCTTTTGTTAAGATGCGGTGTCCTTAGGTCTATGGTAGGCCCTACACCTTTCTTCCTTGATATCCCTGATCAAAAACAGAATGACATATTTTTTTTGTTTTTTCTTTTAGTTTTTTAGCCAAAATTGGCCATTTCTAACGGATAAAAAACCTCGTTTGATACAACTCTTGATTAAGGAAGCCTTTTTAATAAATAAGTGATTAAGCTATTTCCTTTTGTCAAGAAAGCCCCATTCTTCCTTGAAACATAATATCAAAAATAGAATGGCTTGTTTTTTTTGTTTTAAGCCCAAATTGGATATTTCTAAAGGATGGAAAATCTCACTTGATAGAACTTTTAACTAAGGAAACATTTTTAATAAATAAGTGATTAAGTCGTTTTCTTTTGTTAAGATGCGCTATCGTTTAAGTCTATGGTAGATCCTATCCCATTTTTCCTTGACATCCCTAATCAAAAACAGAATGGAATGTTTTTTTTTTTTCTTTTTTTTTTGCCGAAATTGGCTATTTCTAAAGGATGAAAAACTCTCATTTGACACAACTTTTGACTAAACCTTTTTAGTAAATAAGTAATTAAGTCATGATTCTTAATGTTAGCCAACTTAATGATTATCAACTTGCTATTTTTGTATTTCAGAGTATTCATATTTTGTCCCCCGAAAGATATCGTCAAATTTTTAAAAAGAATTCTTCGTATCAGAGTTATGAGACTACATATGACTGATTTGGTATACGAGTGTGACAGCTCTCAGAGGGCAAGTTTCAGTTCCAAGTTCGCTGGACCATTAGTATGGAATTCTTTACCAATGAGTATAAGGTTATCAGAAAATGTCAGCCAGTTTAAGAGTAGACTGAAAAACTATAAAAGTAGACTGAAACACCTTCTGAGAAGAGATTAAGTAAATGATTGAAATAGGATGGCTTATTGTGTTGTTTTTTTTTAAGTAGGGTGTTTTCTTTTTCTCTCTTTCTTCTTCTTTATTTTCCTCTTTTTTTCACACTCTTTTGTCTCATTTATTTTTTTTTGTTAATGAAGTTGGTATTGTTGTTCGTTGAATCAGCCACTACTAACAAGTCTTTGACTTTCTAAAGTGAATGATGTTGTTTTGTTTGTGATGTTCTTTTTGTTGTAAGTGGTTGGTTCTTTTGTATACTGATGATATGTATAACAAAAATGTATCTCTCTCAAAAAGTCGTTTCTTTTTGTTAAGATGCGCTGTCCTATAAGTTTATGGTAGGTCCTATCCCATTCTTCCTTGACATCCCTAATCAAAAACAGAATGGCATGTTGTTTTGTTTTTTTTTTTTTTTTTTTTTTTTTTTTTTTTTTTTTTTTTTTTTTTAAGCCCAAATTGACTATTTCTAAAGGATGAATAACTCTCATTTAATACTACTTCTGACAAAGGAAATCTTTTTCATGAATAAGTGATTAAGTCACTTGCTTTTGTCAAGATACGCTGTCATTCAAATCTTTGGTAGGTTCTATCCCATTCTTCCTTGACACCACGATCAAAAACAGAATAGCATGTTTTTTTTTTTTTTTTTTTTTTTTTTTTTTTTTTTTTTTTTTTTTTTTTTTTTTTTTTTAGCACAAATTGGCTATTTCAAAATCTAGGGTATTATCCTGACAAACAGTAATTTTCCAGAAATTGTTCCTACCAAAAATATTTCTTTTCCATCTATTAGTTATTTTTCATAGAAAAGCCAACATTAATTTATTACTTTGGTCACTTTTTACTTGCTTTTGTTTGTTTGTTTTTTTTTTGTTTTTTTTTTTCAACTGCATCGAAAATTTGACAGGCATCAAACACAAATACATTGCTTGTCAAAGAAAATGGCTCCCATGGAGGAATTAACTCTTATCCCCAAGATTAGGATAAGAACTTGGAAAAATCTTTATTTTAATATCCTCTTATTTTTTTTAAACCTTAAAAAAAAAGTTTTTAAAGCAATCTTTTTTGTAGCAACAGAATTTTTTTTCATGTAAGCTTTTTCACCTTTTAATATTTAACTTTTATCTTTTAATTTAACTTTTCAAAGTTCTATCTCTTCATTTAACTTTTTATATCCTCACCCTTTTTTAAATTTCAATTTTGATCGATTCTTTTGGAAAAATTTTTATAGAGGAGCATTTATACATGCAGCATACACTCATGCAATGGAGATATTGAGTCATTAAAACTGTGAGTCCTGGACCTGAAGTTATCACTTTAGCCCCTACGAAGAGATGATAATTACTCACACATTAAATTTTGTCCAAGCTGCCCACCAAAACCATCATCTTTCAAAGGCGCGTCAATTTCCATTGTTGTCGAGTGCCTAACAAATCTGCCATCTCGCGTCATGTCTGAAAAACTTTCCCCAAACATATAACTTCCATTATCTCCATCTCTCATTATTTCGGCAGTATCAAATCCAATATCACCAAAAGCTTCGGGTACAAATCGCATCCCATAATCTTCTCGCATTGTAATGTCCTCAGTTCTGGTTTGATTTAGAGCAAACTGAGCTTGAATGTCAACACCGTCACTAAAAATAGGAGCAATGTTCATATATCACACGGACAGGAACCACTTTAGTTGTGATAATGAAAGTCAGTTTAGTTGTTTTGTCAGGTAATTATCAAATTAAAGAACTTCATGACGCTTCATCAATTACAAAGAAGTTTTTTTCAGCCTTTATTTAGTTGCTTTGTCAGGCAACTTACTGAGTTGAAGAACTTCAACTTAATGACCTTTATGAGGCTTTACCAATTTCTAAGGAATTTTTCCAGCATTTTTTCATATGCAACAGCTTAGATGCCAGTTTATCCAGAAGTTTTTCCTACATTTTTTTTTTCTCAGCAACAGCTTAGTTATCAGTTACCAGTTTAGTTGACAAAATAAAAGTAAGTTTAGTAGCTTTGTCATGCAACTTATTAAGTAGAGTGACTGCAACTAAATGTACTTCAAGAAGCTTTATCTATTATTAAGTAGTTTTTCCAGCTTTTTCTACGAAACATTTTAACTGCCAGTTACCAGTTTAGCTTATCAAGAAGTTTTTCCAGCATGTTTTATCCTAAAGAACAGCTTAGTTAATAGTTACCAGATTAGTTGTCAAAATAAAAGTAAGTTTAGTTGCTTTGTCAAACAACTTATGAAGTTGGAGAATTCTTTATTAAGACGTTTTCCAGCTTTTTTTTCTACACAATGTCTAAGTTGTCAGTTACCAGTTTAGTTTACGAAGACGTCTTTCCAGCATTTCTTTTCCTAAACAACAGCTCAGTTGCCAGTTACCAGTTTAGTTGCCAAAATAAAAGTAAGTTTAATTACTTTATCAGGCAACTTATTAAGTTGAAGAACAGTTTAATGAACTTCTTGACAATTATCTATTATTGAGACGTTTTCCCAACGCTTAGTTGTCAGTTACCAGTTTAGTTTACAAAGAACCAGCATTTTTTTTAAACAACAGCTTAGTTGCCAATTACCAGTTTAGTTGCCAAAATAACAGTAAATTTAGCTGCTTTGTCAGGCACCTTATTAGGTTAAAAAGCTTCAACTTAATAAACTTCATGACGCTTTATCTATTATTAAGAAGTTTTTCCAGTTTTTTTCTACGCAACGCCCTAGTTCACAGTTGAGTTTACAAAGAAGTTTTTCCAGCATTCCCCTCCCCTCCCTAAAAAATAGCTTAGTTGCCAAAATAAACGTAAGTTTAATTGCTTCGTCAGGCAATACCTTGAGTTGCAGAACTTCAACTTAGTGAACTTCATCTTTTATCAAGAAATTTTTTCCAGATGTTTTTTCTCCATACACAACAGCAATAGCCACGTAAATGGAGATAAATTGTCTCAACTTAAGAATCAGAGAAATATTCAACGGAGAATCTAAAATGAGACAAAGTTGCTTAAAATGAATTGTAGAGCTTTTCTTACTATTTAGAGCCATGCCATTTAAGGAGCGTCAATCGCCTGCCTGAAATATATATAATTTTCTAGGTTGGTATATTCAAAGTTTATTCCTGATATTAAAAAGAGCACGAAAAAATTGTGGGCCGAAATTTCCAATCAGATTTTTTTTTTTTTTTTTTTTTTTTATAAACATGTTTTTTTTTTTTACACCGATACTACACGGTATATATAGTTCATAAAAATCGTAAATTCTCATAGTTTCCATAGCATGACCATTTGTGATGAGTTGTGCATTTTTTTTAACTTTAGTGGACCATAAGTGACAATATCTGGGCAGGCCCAAGGACTGCCCTGGGCCCTGGATCATATAAGATCATATAATAAATACTCCAGTGTCGACGCAGCCCCCCATGGCCTGGGGGCAGGCATTGTAAGTTATGTCCTGGGGGCCTTTATGGTTCTTATGGAAGGAATGCTATTATAAACTTCAGAGAGGGCTCATTTGATTGGAAATTGAAAGTTATAGTTCACTTTTTAAGAGTTAACAGAGACCGGAGGGTAGCCAGCTAACCCACGCCCTTTTTTTCCCAAATGCATCCGATGGAAATTTTGAGATAGCCATTTTGTTGAAAATAGCGCCAAAATCTTGTAACAAAACTCTGGGTCAACACAACGCCTGCTCTTGGGCCCTGGGGGGTTGTGTCGACCCCAGGGTTTTCGTTAAATGATTTCTGAACTTTTTTTTTTAATAATGGCTAACTTGAAGTTCTTATCGGAAGAGTTTGAGGGAAAAAGGGCGTGGAGGGTAGGGGACTAGTTGCCCTCCGATCTCTTTTGACTCTTAAAAAGTCAAGTACAAATTTCAATTTCCAATCAAATGAGCCCTATCTGAAGTTTATACGAGCATCCCTTCCATAAGAACCATATTTACCCCCAGGGCATAACTTACGACGACGGCTCCCAGGGTCTGAGGGGCTGTGTCGACATCGGAGTTTTTGTTATATGATTTTTCAACTATTTTTAACAAAAAAGCTATCTCAAAATTTCTATCGGTTGCATTTGGGAAAAAAAGGGCGTGATTTGGCTGGTTACCCTCCGGTCTCTTTTGACACTTAAAAAGTGAATTATAACTTTCAATCTCCAATCAAATGAGCCCTCTCTGAAGTTTATACAAGCATTCCTTCCATAAGAACCATAAAGGCCCCCAGGACATAACTTACAACGCCTGCCCCCAGGCCATGGGGGGCTGCGTCGACACTGGAGGATTTATTATATGATCTTATATGATCCAGGGCCCAGGGCAAGCGTTGCAAGTTATGCTCTGCGGGCATATATGGTTCTTATGGAAGGGATACTCATATAAACTTCGAAGAGGTTGATTGGAAATTGAAAGTTCTAGTTCACTTTTTAAGAGTCAATAGAAATCGGGGGGTAACCAGTCCCCCCTCCTCACGACTTTTCCCCCCAAACCCATCCAATCGGCTTTTTGACATAGCCATTTAAAAAAAAAATAGTTCAAATGTCCGATAACAAAAACCCCAGTGTCAACACTATCCCCCAGGGTCCAGGGGCAGGTGTTATAAGTTATACCCTAGGAGCATATATGGTTCTTATTGAAGGGATGCTTGTATTAACTTCAGAGAGGATTTTCAAACAGTTCGTGGTAACGAGCTGTACTAAGGAGCGACCCGGCTCAATAGTAACCAAAACTCTAAAAAATAGAATTTTGATATCAATAGCTACATCAAAAGACTCGCATTTTAATGCTGATTTTAAATATATAAGTTTCATCAAGTTTAGTCTTGCCAATCAAAAGTTACGAGCCTGAGAGCAATGAGAAAAAATTGCGTTTTTTTAGAAAATAGGAGGAAACACCCCCTAAAAGTCATAGAATCTTAACGAAAATCACACCATCAGATTCAGCGTATCAGAGAACCATACTGTAGAAGTTTCAAGCTCCTATCTACAAAAATATGGAATTTTGTATTTTTTGCCACGCTAATTATTTTCCCAAAGTCAACGGATCAAAATTCTGAGATAGCCATTTTATTCAGCGTAGTCGAAAAACCTTATAACTATGTCTTTGGGGACGACTTACTCCCCCACAGTCCCCGTGGGAGGGGAAACAAGTTACAAACTTTGACCAGTGCTTACATATAGTAATGGTTATTGGTAAGTGTACAGGCGTTTTCAGGAGGATTTTTTTGGTTGGGGGGAGGGGTTGAAAAGAGGGGGATATGCTGGGGGGAACTTTCCATCGAGAATTTGTCATGGGAGAAGACAATTTCCATGAAGGAAGCGCAGGATTTACTAGCATTATTTAAAAAAACATTAAAAAAACAAATATGAAAAAGTTTTTTTCAGCTGGAAGTAAGGAAAAGCATTAAAACTTAAAACAAACAGAAATTATTACCCATATGAGGGGCTCACCTCCTCCTAATACCTCGCTCTTTACGCTAAAGTATTTTTAGTAATTTCAACTGTTTATTCTACGGCTTTTGTGATTCAGGGGTCATTCTTAATGAATTGGGACAAAATTTAAGCTTTAGTGTAAAGAGCAAGGTACTGACGAGGGGGAGAACCCCCTCATATATGTAATAAAAACATGAGAATACAAATGTTCTTTACGTAAGCTAATTTATATGTTACGTAAATCTTTTACTAATAAAAAGATTCGTAAAAAATTAAAAGTTCTAGTTGCCTTTTTAATTAACCAAAAAATCGGAGGGCAACTAGGCTTCCTCCCCCGCTCTTTTTTTTCTCAAAATCATTCGATCAAATTATGAGAAAGCCATTTAGCCAAAAAAAAAAAAAAAATGCAAATTTCGTTTTAATTATTCCTCTGCGGAGAGCCAAAATCAAAACATGCATTGATTCAAAAACGTTCAGAAATTAAATAAAAAAAAACAAGTTTTTTTTAACTGAAAGTAAGGAGCGACATTAAAACTAAAACGAACAGAAATTACTTCGTACATGAAAGAGGCTGCTTCCTCATCAACGCCCCGCTCTTTATGCTAAAGTTTTTTACTGTTTTAAAAAGAAGAATTGAGAGAAAGAGTCAAACTTTAGCGTAAAGAGCGGGGCGTTGATGAGGAAGCAGCCTCTTTCATATACGAAGTAATTTCTGTTCGTTTTAAGTTTTAATGTCGCTCCTTACTTTCAGTTAAAAAAACTTATTTTTTTTTATTTAATTTAATTAAAAATGAAAGTTCTAGTCCACTTTTTAAGATTGAAAAGAGATCCGAAGGCAACTAGCCCCCACGCCCTTTTTCCCCAAACCAATCCAATAAAAATTTTGAGATAGCTATTTTGTTAAAAATAGTTCAACAGTAGTGATCCGATGGGGACTAGCCCCCTTCCACCTAACCTTCTTTTCCCCAAATGCGTCTAATCGATTTTTTTTGTATGGTCATTTTGTTAAGAATAGACCAAAGATAATATAACAAGAACTCCAGGTATAAAACAACCCCTCCCCCAGAATCCAAGGGCAAGTGGTGTGAAATGTGTCCCGGGCGCATATACGGTTTTCATGGAAGGGATGTTCGTATAAATTTCGGAGGGGGCTTATTCAATTCTAAATAAGGATTTCTAGTGCCCTTCTCAAATGTTCTCCAATCAAAATTTGGAGATATTTATTTTGTTCAAAATAGTTTAATGGTCAAATAACAAAACTTCAGGGTCGACACATCCCCTCAGAGCCCAGGGCAAGCACTGTAGTGCAAGGGCTGTAAGTTGTGTTATTGTTATAACACAACTGTTATAACAGTTGTGTTATTGTTATAACACAACTGTTATAACAGTTGTGTTATTGTTATAACACAACTGTTATAACAGTTGTGTTATTGTTATAAGGGCTGTATAGTTGCTTATTGTTAAAGTTGTGCAAGTTGCTTATTGTTACTTTGGCACTTTGTTTACTTTGATACCTTGTTAACTTTGATCCTTTCTTTACTTTGGTACTTTGATATTGTTTATTTGATACTAGTTTTGATTCTTTGATGGAAGTTTGATGAAGCTGAAAAAAATCTTATTTTGAAATAAGGAGGCTTTTAAAAACTTGAAACTTTTTGCAATCAAAAAACGTACAAAAATTAATCAAAAATCTTGCCGAAAGTTGTTTTCCTCAGTTCTTTCCAAAAGGATTGGGGTTATGTACTTCTAATGAATTGTGTCTTCACCATAAACAAGAGTATGGCTACTGCCTGTTTCCCTAACCATAAAAGTATCATTCTCTTACTTAAATAGCCAATTCTCTTACATAAAATGATCATTCTCTTACTTAAGTGGCTACAAAGTTCTACAAAATTAGTTTTTTTTTTTATTATAATAATTGGGAGAACAGAATTCAAACACAAGCGAAAACTGGAGCAAGGATTGGTTGTGAGACCGCGGTTGTTTTAAGGGAGTAGGAGTTATGTACTTCTACTGAGCGGTGTCTTTACTACAAACAAAAGTATGGCTACTGCCCGTTCCTCTAACGGTAAAAGTATATGGCCTACTGCTTATTTGGCGCTTTATTAAAGTAATTATATTACAAATATTTCCTTTTGTTCTTATTACAACATTGAAAATAAAATGCAAATTCCTGTGAAACCAGAGAAGGATTTACCAATAGGCCCACTAGGCCCTGCGGCTTACATTATTCCCAAAGTTTTGTAGATTTTCCCGAAAATTTTGCAAAAACAGAGCGGCTAAAACGCTTGGGCCTAGAGGCGTCAAAGCTTTAAATACGGCCTAGGTGAAACAAAATCTTGAGCTGCTCAGCTTTCAGCAATTAATATTATTATATATCCAATATTCAGTTTGATTTATTAGTTCTTACCAAAACTTATTCCAAAGAATATTTTGAAATAGGGAATTTTGAAAAACTTGAAACTTTGGCAATCAAAAACGAACAGAAATTAATTACCGAAAACGACGGTTTCTAAGAAAAGTAAAGGTCATATTCAACTTAAGTTCAGAAGAAATAAAAACCTGCAATAACTAAAACTCGAAACAACCAGAAATTAAAATTGAAGAATAAATGAAACCCAAAACGAACAGAAATTAAATAAACAATCATAAAAAAAAAACGTATGCAAGCATAAAATAAATGCATAAATAAATCTCAAAGCGAATAATTTTCTTAAGTTGAATTTGCAAATCAAGCTTACGATAGTTGCACTCCCACCTCGTTTGACTCTCAACACCTAAACTTTCAATTTCCAATCAAATGAGCCATATCTGAAGTTTATTCCAGCATCCCTTCCATAAGAACCATATACACCCCCAGGGCATAGCTTACAAAGCCTACCCCAGGCCCTGGGGGGTTTTGTCGACCCCAGAGATTACGTTATATGATTTTTGAACTATTAAAAAAATGTCTATCTCAAAGTTGCTTTTGGATGGGTTTGAGGAAAAAAGAGCAAAGAGGGGGGGATTAGTTGCCCTTAGATCTCTTTTGACTCCTAAAAAGTGAACTAGAACTGTCAATTTCCAATCAAATGAACCATCTCTGAGATATATGAAAGCATTCCTTCCATAAGAACCGTATGTACCCCCAGGTCATAACTTACAATGTCTGTCCAGGGACCCTGAGGGGTTGTGTTGATACCAGAGTTTTTGTCATATGATCTTTGAACTATTTTTAACAAGATGGCTATCCCAAATTTTGTATTGGATGCATTTGGGAAAAAGGGCAGGGGGGCTAGTTGCCCTCTGGTCACTTTTGACTCTTAAAGAGGGGCATTAGAATTTCCGATTTCCAATCGAATGAACTCCATCTGAAGTTTAAGCGGCGACAACTTCCATATGAAGTGCCTCTGGGAGAAATATAATAAATAATAAAACATTTGAGCCATATGGCCTTTACATTAGGCAATGCTAAAGCGTTGCCTTTGATTGTAGCCTAATGGTATTCGAAACATCAAATGAATATTCAGAGAAACCTGTTAGAAGCCAAGGAGTCTATTGTAGATTCCAGGTGCTGTTTTTCAAGAAGGAGAAGTTCTGAAAAAAAATCTATAAAAATAGTGGCTAAACAGAAAAAGATAGGAAACAGGCTAAATAGTCTAGACCAAAATTTGCTGAAATAGAAGAAGAAGAAGGGATAGTATTGAAAAATCTTGGAATAGCAAGTAGAAAAGTAGTATTGAAAGATACATACTTGAAGTCTGTAACAGCTGTGTCAAAGTCTTGGAAAACATCTGGCAGTGTAATAGCATTAATAGCTGCTTCTCTGTTTTCCTCTGGTAGGTCCACCATTCCAGGCCTAAAGGCCATCTTGATTTTAACAAAGGCTTCATTGCAGTCTGCCAAAAGGTATTTGGCTTTCCTTGAATAAATTCTAACAACACCCAAAAGCAGATGTCCTGATGTTCTCAGTGCTATTTTTACCTGAAAAATAAATTCAGCATAAAACACAATTTGAAGCAAGTTACATCATAAAGAACAAATTTTGAAAATAAATTCCTTTTGGACAAAACATGGAATCATATTGCAAGCAGTTGCAAGGTCTCACAGCTAGTTTTGATTTGGTGAATAAACATACTAGTTCCTGCTTAAAATTTGTCTTCTCATGGAAATTACACACTCAACTCCTTGCTCTATGTTCTGTGCACAAGCCTTTTAAAATACATAACAAATGCTTTGGCACCGTCATTAACGTGGTTTCCAATGTTATAAAATGTTAGAATTATTCTTTTTATTTTCGCTGATCATTCTATTTACAAACAAAATGGATTTTATGTGAAGGCACATTACAGTCCAATTTTAGATACACAATGTCATTCCAGGCTGAACACTTCCCCTCAAAACTGTTTTCTTCACGAATGTGTCAGCCTGCAAAGGATTAGCGAATGCTTTGGTAATGTTTTTTCAAGTCCTTAAGGTGGTTTTCATTATTATAAGAAACGGGATCCTTGAATTGTTAGTTTTAATATTGTCAGTCATTCTATTTATAAATGAACAGATTTGATATTATGTTTAATTTCAGAAGCACAAAGTCATTCAAGGCAGAGTACTTTGCTTTCAAAACCGTTTTCTTCACTAATGCTTAAGCCTTCAAGAGCAATAAAAGCTTCTTAGCTCAGATGTCTCTGGAACAAGCTCCTTGCTTTGTAAATATTTAAAACTACTCTTTTGCAGCCTTTACCTAGACTTACAGCTTTACACTCCCAGATTTTGCTAGACTTTTTTGACAAAGAGGGGCACACTCTGTCAAAAAATGACCAGATTGAATTTTCTGCTGCTGGTAAAAGTAGATTGCTTTAATTTCAATATCTTCTTCTAGAATAATAGCTGAGTATACTGTGCCATCTAGTTGGTTTTGAAAAGGGTCCAATTTATTGTCTTGATGATGAATCAATCTCATCATTGGGGGGAACAAGAATGTATTTTCCAGCATTAATTTCAATAAGGGCAGCACTATGGTCAGTCTGAAGATCTAGGTCAGGAGAAATTTAAAATTCAGACTAAGGCAATGTTGGACCGCTCTACAGACCAATTGTTGATGTAGTATTATTCCTAAGTTGACTGAGCTCCCACACATCTGATAAAAATTTCCAATCTTGGGACCCACCTTCTCGCTGTCTTAGAGAAGAGGTAGTAAATGTTATTCTTCACAACTAGATGAGCCCACCAACATGCAAGGCCTATCTTAACTCCTTATTTTTGCGTGTTATATATGGCAAGCCAATAAGTCATGGAACTGCTAAGGTAATTTTCAATACAATTGATTCCCATATAAAAGAAAAGGCTTTAGAGTGGAAGAACTGTGGTGGTTTATACAGATAGTGCAGGGGCTATGTGAGGGGAAAATAGCAGTGTGGTTACAAAATACAATACAAAATGGAAATACAATGCACTTATTCCCTCTCAAAAGGCTCCATGGCCAGGGATACTGACACAATTACATGCATTACAGTAAACACAAGTACTGACACAATTAGTGGGTAGTAAAGTTACAATTTACTTGGAAGAAATAACCGAATATATTAACCATCAACCAGACAATGAATTCATTCTCAAGTTCACTTATTTGGCTGATATGTTTTTCTAAATTAAACAAACTCAATTTGTAATTGGAAGATGCGAATGGATATGACATTTCTGCAGTTCACAATAAAACTTGAGCATTCATGAAAAAAGCTTATGCTATGGAAAAGCTGCATTGATAATTACAAGTATGACCTTTTTAAAGAAACTTAAACTTAAAGAAACTTAAAGAAAATAGCAGTGTGGTTACAAAATACAATACAAAATGGAAATACAGTGCACTTATTCCCCCTCAAAAGGCTCCATGGCCAGGGATACTGACACAATTACATGCATTACAGTAAACACAAGTACTGACACAATTAGTGGGTAGTAAAGTTACAATTTACTTGGAAGAAATAACCGAATATATTCACCATCAACCAGACAATGAATTCATTCTCAAGTTCACTTATTTGGCTGATATGTTTTTCTAAATTAAACAAACTCAATTTGTAATTGGAAGATGCGAATGGATATGACATTTCTGCAGTTCACAATAAAACTTGAGCATTCATGAAAAAAGCTTATGCTATGGAAAAGCTGCATTGATAATTACAAGTATGACCTTTTTAAAGAAACTTAAACTTAAAGAAACTTAAAGAAAATAGCAGTGTGGTTACAAAATACAATACAAAATGGAAATACAGTGCACTTATTCCCCCTCAAAAGGCTCCATGGCCAGGGATACTGACACAATTACATGCATTACAGTAAACACAAGTACTGACACAATTAGTGGATAATAAAGTTACAATTTACTTGGAAGAAATAACCGAATATATTCACCATCTACCAGACAATGAATTCATTCCACTTATTTGGCTAATATTTTTTTTCTAAATTAAACAAACTAAATTTGTAATAGCAACATTCGAATGGATATGACATTTTTGCAGTTCACAATAAAACTTGAGCATTCATGAAAAAAGCTTATGCTATGGAAAAGCTGCATTGATAATTACAAGTATGACTGTTTTGAAGCACTTGAAACTTCATTATTAAAAACCAAGTGTAGCCTAAGATGAAAATACTGTCTGAAATTTCCAGTCATTTATAATTGTTAAAAAAACAATTTTTACAACTACTTCGGGGAAGAGGTAAAGTTTGATTCAGCAATGTTGGATTCCAAAAGTTGATTTTGAATTAAACAAAATTTATGCAATAATTTTATTGAATAAAATAAAATACAATTCTCAGGTCACCTTATGCAACTTAAGAATTATATTTATTCTTATATTATAATTATAAATTAAAATTACATTATAATTATGAATTATACTTATAAATCATAATGTCCAGCCATTTATCAAGTTAAAAATTAATTTTCGCGATTACTTTGGGGAAGAGATGAAAAATTTTTATTCAGTAATGTTGGATTCCAAAAATTGACTTTCAATTAAACAAAATTTATGCAATAATTTTATTGAATAAAATCAAATACAATTCTCAGGTCACATTATGGAAGTTAAGAATTATATTTATTCTTATATTATAATTATAATTTATAATTCTTCCATTATAAATAAATTATAATTTCCAGCCAATTATTTTTGTTAAAAAATAATGTTTACAACTACTTTGGGGAAGAGATGAAAAAGTTTGATTTAGCAATGCTGGATTCCAAAAAGTGAGTTTGAATTAAACAAAATTTATGAAGTAATTGTATTGAATAAAATCAAATACAATTCTCAGGTCACTTTATGCAACTTAAGAATTATATTTACTCTTATATTATAATTAAATAAAAAAAAACAAGTTTTTTTAACTGAAAGTAAGGAGCGACATTAAAACTTAAAACGAACAGAAATTACTCCGTATATGACAGGGGCTGTTCCCTCTTCAACGCCCCGCTCTTTACGCTAAAGTTGGACTATTATTTTCAACTCTACTTTTTAAAACAGTAAAAAAAAACTTTAGCGAAAAAGCGGGGCGTTGAGGAGGTGTAGTTATCTAAGCAATAAAAAATTATTTAGAGTTATGTTTCTTATTTAACAGTCTTTCACTCATACTAGTTGCACTTGTAAGAAAAAAATTTTTCACTTCAATTCAAACAAACAAGTTCAACTGTTCACCACTATGGAATCCAAGCATTACCAATATTAATGCTCACAGCCCACACAATATTCACTTGCAACCCATAGTTTGGGAACCAATGCTGTAGCGAGTGGGGAGAGTGAGGGTTAGAACTATGAAACTGTTCAAGGTGAGAATAAATTCTTCTATGGTTCTCACCAGCAATGTTTGATTCCAAACATTGATTTTCAATTAAACAAAATTTATGCAATAATTTTATTGAATAAAATCAGATACAATTCTCAGTTCATCTTATGCAGCTTAAGAATTATAGTTAGAACTCATATTTTAATTTTTATGTCAAAAGCCTGAAAACTGGGATAATATTTATCTTAAACAATAATAAACTTTAGCACTAAAAAAACATTTTTTCTTTTACTTCCCACAAAGAAGTTCTTTCAAAGAGAAGTAAAGAATAAATGAAACCCAAAACAAACATAAATTAAAATGAATGCTCATGTCAAATTATAAATACCAGTACTCATATATTTTAAACATCTTTTGAAATTTGTAATATTGAAAAATAAAAAATAAAATTGCTGTTAAATAAAACCTTGAACTTCTGAGATTTCCAAGAATTATCCCAATTATTGTAAACATTCAGTCTATTTTCAAAAGTTTTTTCGAGTCATCTTAATTATCATAATGATTATTTATTTTAATTTTTGTTGTTCTGAGTTTCATTTATTGTTCAATATTAATTTCAGGTTTTGTTTTTTAAGTACCAAGGTCATTAAAAAAAATATGATTCCTTAAACTGGTTAAGTGGAAAAGTACAAAGTCATTAAAATATTATTAACTCAAAATACTTTCGAAATTTCAAAATATTACTTTCATGGCTTATTCTTTACATATTCCCACTGGCCTATATTTTTTCAATAGCTCAATTGAACTCATCAGTTATCATTCTATTTATTATCGTATTGCTTGATGGTCAAATGCAAATAAATTTGGTATTACAACTAGAGAGTTTTCACTATTATTGCATATTGCAAAACAAAAAAGTTTTCATTTTAATGAAGTTTTGAATATTGAACTTTTAATATTGAAGTTTACTTTCTTTGAACAACTTTTTTATGGGAAGTTTTTTTTCTAATTAATACAATAGAAAACAACAAGAAAAGTTTCTACTTGTTTCTTTTTATGATTCAAGTCTTAAAACAATGGGGAGATTTTATACAAAAAAAAATCTTAGTAACTACATAACAACCAATAGAAAATCCTGGTTTTCAGGTATGAATAGACTCAAGATAAAGCCAGGTGAAAAGTTTAAATATTAATGACCTTGGTATTTTAAGTTTTAATTATTATAGACTGTTACTTCAGACCACCTGAAGTTTTAATAAGGTTTACTTTCTCTGAAATATTTTTTATGGGAGCTTTTCTTAATCAATACAGTAGAAAAGCATGCCCCAAAATACAAGATGAATGGCTACAAACAAAATGTAAAAACATAGAGTAGATCATAAAACATAGAGTTGTAAAAACAAGTAGATCTGTATTTTAGGAATGAAGAGAATGGTTTCCAAGGTTTTTGTGATTCTAAGTTTGTAGTAGTTCGTTTGTGTACTGAAAACTGGGCCCTTTTCCAGTTAATTGGACATCTACTTTATATGTTCTGAACCAATTTATTAATAGCTGAATTACAATAAAGAAATTTTCCTTTCAGACAAAAATAATTGGAAATGGAAAAGCTTGAAGATCTCATTTTTTTGTGCCATGGGTCTCCAGAACCTTTTGTACTTTAGGGCTCCCTTGACCCAGGTACTACTACCCCCTGGGGATAGGTGGGTCATTTTTACTTGATATCTTAACTATTCCTAGTGAAATAGCAATCTAACAATGTTGGTCTGATGCAGCAAAACTCACAGTGGTGCCCAAGGGAAAATTTTCTACAACCATCTTTTCTACTGAAAGTAATGAGGGGGACAATATTTGGGAGACTTTTTAATACTTACTTAGGTAAGCCTAGTGTATTGTCATTGATCATTTTTGATCTAATAATCTTGAATTTCCCCAACTCTGTCACCAAGGCCTTGGTTTGGGACTAAATCTGATGGGTAAATATTTAGATGATGAAGAGTTGACCTACAATTTATTACAGAACAGAAAACAACAAGTACAAATCTATAGGGATAACGCTACCTCCATTTTAAATGTCAGCAATGTTCAAAGTAGAATCCCTCAGCAAACAGTCTAAAGAGTCTGGCCTTTGTCAAATTGTAGTTGTTCAATATTGAGAAACATAAAACATTACACTTAGGTAAAAGAACAAGATGCAGCAGCACTACATAATATCTTGCCTATTGCTTCACTAAATTTAATTTCTATCAATCTTATAAAACCATATGACCTTGTTAACCACAAGAGAAACTTGTTACTAAGCTCAATATTAAATCTTTCCTGGTAAAATTGGTTGGCTTCTTCTTATCAAATAGATCACAAGTAGTCAAATATTTATTCTAATATCTTGTTGAAATATTGAGTCATTGTTCTAATCCTATCCCTGTCCACAATGTAGTACCCTGAGATACTTGCCTAGGTCCCCTCCTGTTTTCAGTTATGGTTAACAGCCTTGACGAAGAATTTCCTGACAGATGAAAATTTACTCAGTCGTGACTGACCAGTTGCTGAAAACTACAACAGAAATTTAATGAGCAATCCTATCAAAATCCTCAATGACATTGTGCATGGTCCTGTTGACTTAAGACATGAGAGTATATTGTTCTAAATCCATGATAATACCAATTTGTTCTCCAAAAACCCTACCCAGTTCTCTTGATTTTATTCCTCCTGAAATATTTGTATCCTCCTTTAAATTACTTGGCATCACAGCCACTTCTAATTTTAACTACCTTCTTAAGCTCATAAGCAAATTTGGTACCCTTTCCATTCTTCAAGGATTTATACTTCCTTTCTCTGCCATCATCTTGATAGTGTGGCACCATGGCATCTGCCAAGAAGATAAAGATAAAATCAGAGAAAATAAAATTAGATAAAATTCAATCCATCCAAAAAGGGTCCTGCAAATACTTCTCAAATACTTCTCAAAGAAGGTATTTCTTTTGAGAAGGTATTCATGGAACTTCTCAAAGAATTTCCATGCTTCTTCTTTAGAAAAAAGCCTAGGTTAGAAATGCTTGAGTACAAAAAAGTTATAATGTGCCTCTGTTTGTCAAAAAATCCAATGAAAACCCCTTACACAGAAAATTTTTTGCAAAAGACACTCCCCACCCACCCAGATTCTGACTGTCTTGCACTCCTTCTTAGCCCATTCATACATTGACCATGTTTACTACTTTACCCCCAGATATGGCAAAACTTTTGTCCCTTATTTTACAGAACAAATGAACCAAAATCTTAATAGTTTCTCTCTTTGTATCAGAAGCAATGCTATAGCATTGCCTATAATAAAGGCCATATGACTCCAATGTTTTATTTTTTCCCCAGAGGCACTTCATATGGAAGGGGTGGTTGTATAAACTTCAGAGGGGGCTCAGTTGATTGAAAATTTGGGGTTCTAGTGCCCCTTTTAAGAGTCAAAAGTGATCTGAGTACAACTAACCCCAATGTCCTTTTCCCCCAATTTATCTAATAAAAATTTTGAGATAGCCATTTTATTAAAAAGTTCAAGGACCAAATAAAAAAAAAAACTCCAGGGTCAACACAACCCCCCAGGGCCCCAAGGGCAAGTGTTGTAAGTTATTCCCTGGGGGCATACGTGGCTTTTATGGAAGGGATGATTGTATAAACTTTAGCAGGGGCTAATTCAATTGGGAATTGGAAGTACTAGTGTCTTTTACAAGAGTCTAAAGTTATTGGAGGCCAACTAGCCTTCCCCCAAGGCCTGTTTTTACTCAAATGCATCAGCTCAAAAATCTGAAATAGCCATTTCGTTTAAAGATGAAATAACAAAGCCCTGGGATCACCATAGTCCCCCAGAGTCAAGGGGCAAGTGTTGAAAATTATGCCTTCAGGGCAAGTAAGGTTTTTATGTAAAGGGTGGTTGTAAAAACTTTGAAGGGACTCATTTGACTGAAAATTGAAAGCTATAGTTCCTTTTTAAGAGTCAAAAGTCATTGGGAGGGGGGCATCCCCCACACACCTTCTTTTCTCCAAATACATCCAATCAATATTTTGAGATAGTCATTTTGTTCAAAATAGTCTGAAGATCAGATAACAGAAACTTCAGTGTCAACATAACCCCCCAGAGTCAGGGAGAAGAGTTGTAACTTATACCCAAAGGGCATACATGGTTTTTAAGGAAGGAAAAAGTGGTAGTATTAACTTTGGAGGGGACTCAAATGACTGGAAATTGAGCATCCTAGTTCCATTTTTAAGAGCCAAAAGTGATTGGATGGCAACTAGCCTCCCCCCTCCCACTAATCCTGTTTTCCCCAAATGCATCCAATCAAACTGAGAAGGTTTCAGCAATTAATATTATTATATATCTACTATTCAGTTAAATTTTATTGGTCCTTTCCAAGACAGTGCAAGAAAAACACAGTTTCACTACAAACAAGAGTTTGGTTACAAACAAGAATTAGGACAAAATTCAAACTTTAGTAAAAAGAGCAAGGTGTTGAGGGGGAGCAGCCCCCATCATATATGCAATAATTTCTGTTTATTTTAAGTTTCAATACTGCTGCTTACTTCAGTTGAAAAAAACTTGTTTTTTATTTAATTTCTGATTGCTTTTCAAAGTAATGCCAGGAAATCTGGCTCCACCTCCATGGAAAATCCCTCCTCCCCACAGACATATTCTCTAGACAATTCAATCCTGGTGAAAATTTATCATCAAACAGAAAGCAAGACACAAGAAGAATTTTGTATAGGAATTTTGGCAAATTCTCCCTGAAAAATACTCCTAGCAGAAAGTTCCTCCCCCAAACCAAAAAATGAATGTGTACTTCCCAATAATAAATACTATATGTAAACAATGGGCAAATTTTATAACTTAAAAAATTTTTCCCAGGGCCTGTGATGGGGCATCATATTTCCAAAGGCAATGTTATTCAGCCTTTCAACTATGCAGAACAAAATGGCTATCTCAAAATTTTGATCAGATGATTCTGGGAAAACAGGGCATGGGAGCACCCTCCCATGCTCTATTTTAGTTCCATGTCCTAGTTTCCCTCCAATCTTTTTGGTCAGTTAAAAAGGGCACAAGAACTTTTTTATTTCTGTTCAAAAAAGCTCTATTCAGATATTCCGGGACCACTGGGTCAATACAATCCCCCCTGGGAGAAAAAACCAAACAAAGACAAACAAGCATCTATAACCTTTCTTCTGGCAAAAAGTACAAAATTCCATACTTTTGTAGATAGGAGCCAGAAACCTCTACAGTAGGGTTCTTTAATGTGCTGAATCTGACAGTGTTGTTTCATTAAGATTCTGTAACTTTTAGGGGAGATGTGCTCTTAATACTGAAGTTGTTTAGTACTTTTAAAAAAAGCTGTTTATTGTTCTAATGAAACAAACCTTGTGTTTTGACAAAATTCCAACTTTTTTATAAAGAGCAAGGTGTTGAGGGGGAGCAACCCCCCCCCCTGTTATATGTAATAATTTCTGTTCAGTTTAAGTTTTAATATTGTCAGAAATGCACTCTTTTTTTTACCTCAAGGGGGATGTGGAAGAGTGAAAATCACTTTTTTGGGGTCAGTTTTCATTAACTTTAAATATCAGTAGTTGGCAACTTCATCAGAATTACAATTAACCCAAGAAATGGGGTAGTCAATTTGCACTTTTTGTTTCAAGTGCATTCTTTTTTTGTGCCTCAGAGATGTTGTGCAAGTAGCAGCAGCCATGTGTATGCAAAATTAACGACTTCCATTCTTTCTGGATGTTGGCAGTTGGCAACACTGCTGTGACAGGAGGGGGGTTGGCATGAAAAACCATTGTTTAAAAAAAATAAAACACACACACAAAATGACAACTAGACACATGAATGGGATGCTCCTGCTCATCTTACACCAGCCTAGTGGCTAAAGGTTTACCTTGACCACTGAATGGCATGATTAAAAGCAATTTTTTCCTTTAGATGAGCTGTCCAACTGCAATTTTACATATTTTCATAACTCAACAAGGCTTCTTCCTAAGATGGGCTACCATGGGAAGTCTACCATGTAAAATTCTACATAATACACAGGCCTAGCCTAACTTCTAGGCTAAGCCTAGTCTAAAAAATAAGCCTAACTGATATATTCAAAAATTTTAGGACTAGAGAAAGCAATTTCTTTCTGCATAGTACAGATATTTTAAAAATAGGTCAAAAATGCTATCAAATTCTGAAAACAACTCTAGAAATTCTTAAAATACTTACTTAGGCCTATATTATTCCTAATAGCCTAGCACTTCTTTACTTTACCCTTAAGTGTGCAAACATACAGGCTAGCTCAAATTATATTTTACATAAGCCTAAGCATTTTTCTGCTTCTTGATTGTTTCTTTTCTTGTTTCAGTTTCATTTTTTTTGTTTCTTTATTGTTTCAGTTTCATTTTTCTGTTTCTTTATTTAAACAGATTTAACAGTAAAAAAGAAATAGAAAAATGCCTGAAATGTATATATCAGGAATTTAGGCTATACATTTGCACAATGAGGGGGGGGGAGTCAATGACAGTGCTTTTGAGAATGATTTAGGTAACTGTAAGTATTTTATTGAGGCCTAAGTACAAAGTTGTTTTCAAAACATTAGTCTTTTTTTCTCAAAGCCCTAAATGTACGTCATTACCAAACCCAAAAACCAGTCCAAATCAGCTAGACTAGGGCCTAACCATTTTGAGAAATCCATAAGTCACTATATTGATATTTCCTTGAAAATATTGAAGGTAGTCTAGTAAGCAAAGCCTAGTGGTTATGGGGTAATTGTATCATCTACCTTAAGCCTATTCCTTAGGAATTACTCATGAAATGACCAACATAAAATCTGTGGCCATAGGCTTGTACAAATATTTAAACAGGCTATGTAGGCTAATATAATCTGTAAATTGTTTGTTGTTCACATTATTGACTTAAAAATAAAATAAACATATCATCTGATGCTTTTTTAAGCTCATTACAAATATAATAGTTGCTTTTGTTGCAAATTCAAATTTGAGCCCTTTTAAAGTTCTTGAAAATGACCAAAATATTTCTAGTTTTTGGGTAGGCTATAAGAAAGGCTTAACACATTGGTTTCAAACTGAAAACAAACAACCTGACCTAACCTTTGAAACAAACAAAATTTGGGATAGAAGCAATTATTATATTAGTAAAGAGCTTAAAAATGTATGAAGTGGTATGTTCACTTTATTTGTAAGTTGATAATATAAACAAATAAAACTATTCCATATACTGCAATAAAAATAGATGTTTATACCTTGTGTTCCAAAATCCCTTCAACAGATTTTCCAATATCAGTTTCAAAAACATGTGCTTTAGTAAGTTTCCTATCCCAATGGGCTGCCAACCAGATTCTAGCCAAAGGGCCTTTCTTTGCAAGAACAAAATGTGCATAGAACATTGCTTAACAAGTTTTTATTTCACACTTTCACCATCAGGATTAACAAATTTTCTTCACTTCAGATCAAAATCCCCGCCAAAAAATTTGTTTACAAGATTTTGAGCGCCATGTATGTGCTGTTGTGTAGTAATATTTCCATAATACGCAATTATAGACAACTTATGGGTCATCCATAATATAGACAAGGGCCAGGGCCAGCATGCGATCACTTGTTGTAGAAATGTCGTACATTACCTTAAATATGGAGCAGTTCATATAATTGACCTACAAATAATTGGAACATACCACTCAGTGCCTTTTTTGTTCTCTTTCTGAATATAACAATCGCTTTTCTCGCAAATTTAATTTGAAGCTGTATTTGGACCCTTGAAAATGATAATTTAACTTTATGATGTTTATAATACTTATTGTTTGGCTATCTACTTTTTTATTCTTTTGACATGCCTTATTCTAGGTCTTCGTATGTTTCTCGGTTGAATCTGGTCAACAAGACATGCATCGATTATTTTTTGTTTCTTGCATGCCTTGTCCTATAAGATAACTTTGAAGACCACACTGCCTTTCCATGACGAAATTTTTCTTGTCCTATAAAATAAAAATTAAAATACAACTTTTCTTATTTACTCTTTCATAGCTTCATTCCACTAGTTCTGTTCTTAGCGATTCATAGTCTAATCCCAGATTTTCAATGAATTTCACCATTCTGATTGAAATCTGTACCTCAAAATTTTGACACATTGCCCTAATGAGTCCCAGGTTTTGGAAGAATTTCAATGAAATAATTCTTTGATGCGTTAAAGCTGCTAAATATCAATGCATGGAAAGATTTTTAGCCAGAAAAACTTTGCCGTGCTTTTAAAATGCAATATAGTTTCCCCTTAAAATATATCAATTTGAATGAAAATTACACTATCTAATTTTTACATACTATTAAACTTAAAATTAAGATTTTGTTTCAATCATCGGTGATCAAATCAGACCAGTGACCTTACTTTTTGGGGATAGCCTCTTTCGAACTGACATTGCAAGTTTTAGCATTTCTTTATGAGAGAAAAATCGAATAGAAACTAAAGCCGCAGAACTATTTTTATCCCATGGCGTCCATTGTGTCTCAATAGGGCAATGTGCAAAAGATTTGGGATACAGATCTTAATCAGAATGGTGAAATATAGACAAATATGCTTCCAGGAAAAAACGAAGTTCTGAATGGAATTTGTCATTGTTAATAAAAGGAAAGTTATATAACTTGACTAATGTTTTCAAATTAAGCTAGATAAAGAAATTTTTGGATGGACCTTTTGGATGGGTCTGACCATCATATTCAAAACAAACAGAAACTGATTTTAAAAGGTTTTATTTTAAATTAAATTATGAATTAAATAGCTTTGATAAAAGTCAACACAAAAGGGAATAAGCCTTTTTTATTAACCGGACTACTGCTTTTATAAATACTTGCTCTTTGTGCTAAAGTATGGTCAAAACGTTTTTTCTTCCATTCTATCGTAATTTCTGTTAACTGCTAGTTCAATGTAGCGTAAAAAACGCTACGCTGCTTATACGTGATAATACCAATTCATTTGGAATTTTGATGTCACTCTTTAATTTTTAAATTTGGCTCAATCATTTTATTAATTTCACTAAAAGAACGGAGAAGTTGTATTGTTCAAAAAGTCCACATACCACTAGTAAAAATTCAAAAATTAACGGTTATGTTTTTTGCAGTTGGAGGTGCTAAAAAAAATGAACACTTTCTGTCTATGAATAAAATTTAAATTGCCTAGCAACCACATAATACTTTGATTAAAATCCCTCAGTCACAAGCAGGGCTCTAATCTAGCTTAAGTAAAGAGTCATGTGCTTTCAACTTTTTTATGTTATTCTATATTAATTTTCTCTTCGACCAATTTTTGTCGAAGTAAGTGCTTATTTCGTAAGAAATTGAAAGCTCTAGCACCCTTATTAAGAACCAAAAGGAATTGGAGGGCAACCAGTCCCCCCTTGTCTTGTTTAGGTCTTCCCTTGTAACCTCCCATAAATAAGATAAATTCTCAAAAGTTAAATATAGGTTTTATGTTTCCGTGATTGTGGAATCAGGGAAAAATGGATTAGACATTTTAAGATGAAAGTGAGGAGGATCTAGAGGGAGCCAAGAAGTGAACCAAAAAATTCTGTATGCCTAATCGGTTTGAATCTCAAAAAAATAAGTTCATGAGTCAAGAAAAATCTAACGTAGATAAAGAACAGCTCTGGGCCACGTCCTTCCTCAAAAAGAATTAGGGTCCAAAAAGGAGTAAAAAAAAATATTTCCCTGATTGGCTCGCACCTTATATCACTAAGTCTATAGGATATTGGGACCCCAATACATACTGAATAATAGAAAAAAGGGTGGCATCTTTCAAAACTGGGTCTATCAAAGGGCTGGGTAAGGAAAACACAATTCGTTCTTTCCACTTATCATAGAAAAGGGTTGCCTGAAAACTTCGAATGGTGCTCATTTGATTGGGGGATAAAAGTTCTAGCACCTATTTTAAGGGCGAAAATCCACGGGAGGCCTCCCAACCTCCGCCCCTTACTTTTTTGTAGCACCCATGACAAAGGATCAAAATTTTGAGGTATTATTTTTGTACAAAGACGCTGAATGGTGCAAAGTGTATGAATTAGAATACAAAATTACCCCCACAGCTACAAGGACGATTATCCTTAGTTGTGTGAATTATTCATTGTTCACACATATATCTTGGCAAAAGAGATAGCCAAGTTTGATTTCGGTTGTTGGATCAGTTAAAAGCTTTGACAGATAGCTATCTAGGTTAATTTGTCAAACCCACGGGAACGACATTTATACTTAAGTAAATCAAAAGACACTATATACGGTTTTGTTTTCATTTTATTTGTAATATCTCTGAAATTGCTTTGGAGATCAAGTGTAAGCTTTCAGGATGTGTTCGGGGGAAGGCAGAGGCCAAGCGAATCTTTAGTTTCAGTTTGGGGAAGGAGGAAGAGGCAGATCTAAAATACTATGCTTAAAAATGTCAGTAAAGTGTTTATTTTGAAATAGTTTCTGTTTGGTATTTATATCATTATTATTTATGTCATTATAGAGAATAAAGAAAAAGAAACTAGAATGTCATTCAGGTATAAAAAAAATAGAGATTGATTCTTAGAATAGATGAATTTTTTACTTTTACTATTTCATACGATATTTTTGTGCCAACATCTTTTATTCAGACGCTATATTGTTCAAAAGTCTAGAAAACTAATTACTTCACCATAGACCGCTGAAGTTCATTTCTCAGAATTGAGAACCAAGCAATGATTCTCAGAAGGAAAGAAAACTTTTGAAAAAAAAAACAAAAAATAACCCCTCTCTGTCATCAGCGCACATCAACAGTCGAGACTATTCAGCATCTCCTGTTTGAGTACCCAAAGTCAGCAACAATCTCCTCCGAGCTTTAAAGAACCACGAAGAAATTGGGATTCCAGGAAGATATTAAGCTGTTGGAAGAAGCAGACCTCCCAGCCCAGGAAGAGAGATGGATCATTAACTTCTCCCAAAGTCTCAATATTTTCTAAAAGATGTCCTAAAAATGGTGATAAGAAGGTTCGGTAAGCAGAAGAGAGGTTCTGTCACAAGAGCCATAGAGGCCAAGTATTTACTCGGCCTCTATGCCGAGTATTTACTCTTAACTTGCAAGGAAAGGTAGGACTCTATGCTTCCCTTGTTTGGCCCTTATGAAAAAGCCCAATTAGTTTTCTTTCTCCCTTGGAAAAATAAAATTCAATGCCATGGAGGAGAATCAACCAACTTTGAAGCCACAAGAACCCAGAGCGATAGAATCCAAGTTCTTTCTAATGAAGAAGAAGAAGAAATCGTTAAATAGCTACTACGTTGATGATTTAATACACTAATTGTTATTTTGTAAAGCAATTAGTTCAAAGCAATCCGTTTAGCTCGCTCGAGCAAAAATTTTCAGTAGGTAAATCAATGGCCAGGTTACCAACTGATTTTCGAAACGATTGAAAAGAATGAATTTAAAAAAGAGCCTAGATAAAATTACTGGCCAGCAATTGGAAACAACTTTTCTAAGCCATACTATGGATGGAAAGACGGAACAACGGTTTTCCCATGTATAACTAAATATCAGAACAGATACTATAGCACTATACTTGTAATAATACATAGGAATAGAGTAATGTTGACAAATTTTTTGAATCAATTTTTTTCATTCAAATTGACAGATTCTGTTGGACAAGCATGGTGTTAAAATTATTAAAGGCTACAGACCATGTGTAAATATCGACTGTTTTATCTATAGGTCTGACAAGTAGTTTTCCTCTGTCGTCCTTTTTTCAACTAAAAATGCTTGCTAATATTTGTATGTCAACCTTTGAGGACATAAATTGTAAAACAAAAATCGTACGCTATATTATACCTAAAATTGGGTCATTCTGATTCGCTCCTTTGTTGGTCTTTGAATATTGTGCTTCAAATTCCCTAACAATGATTCAGTTTGGTAAAAAAAATAGTTTAGGAGAGTGCGCTGTGCTAACGTTCGGTGTCTACAGAGGTATTAAAAAATAGTTATACCAACAAAACCGCGAGAAAATGATTTTTAACAAACCACGGGAAAACAGGGTTTGTATTTATGAGATTCATTTGGCATTTTGTCCGTAAATTGCCAAATGGGAAAGTTTGTCACGTTCTATGCAGCAGAGACAAAAGGTACATAATACAGTTTTCTTACGGCCTGTGTTACAATGTTAAAGAAAGACATCGAATATTAAGCGTGCCTGGAAGCTATTCATAATGAAGGTAATTTCTTAAGTCACATTGGCCTGCCATAACATAAAGAAAGAAAACGATAAAATAAGGTTTTTAAAGGCCAAATGAAAATACTGAAGAACACACAGAAAGCGAATATTTCGAGAGAACAACCACCTCTCTTCTTCAGCGTGAACAAAGAAATATGATCACGGAAAAAGCAAAAAACCAAACAACAAACAAGGAAAGTACAACAGAACCAAAGAAAAACTCCAAAAATTAGATAACAGACAAAAAATAAAAAGAATTATTATCAAATACCTAACAACAATAAAATCAAATACCAACTAAAAGGTATTTGATTTTAATTCTATTGATTTTTGGTCTTTTATTTAATTTTTTGGCACTTTGTTGTACTTTCCGCGTTTGTTATTTGGTTTTTGCATTTTCCTTGATCATATTATTTTGTTCGCGCTGATGAAGAGAGGTGATTATTCTCTCAAAATATGCGCTTTCTGTACATTTTTTGTATGAACTGCGGATCTTCATGTTAAAACAACTGGCTAGATCCAATAGATAGTACAGCGCTGTCTATTAATTGTTGAGGGGATAGGCCAGAACCAATGCATACTATCCAACCAGAATAAATTAAACTTGAAGAGTAAAATCTCTATTCCCTTTAAGAATGTAGACGGCCAAATATTTGCCAACGATATTGTCTCATGGGCAAAAGGGAGAACCCCAGAAGAAGCTCAGAAAATAATGAAGATTTCCGTCATAGAGGCAGTTAATTGGGCAAAATTAAATAAAATGCTGTTTTCAAATAAAACTGCAGCTACGATTTTTAATGCAAATAGAAGAAATGATCTTCAGTGACTAGAGATTGATGTGGATAGCTTACATATCCCATTGGTGAACCATACCAGATATTAAGGAGTGTCAATTGATCTGAAACTCAACACGAAGCTGCATATCAATAATATTTTAAGGGAAACTAGCAATATTATTAATCTATTGAATGTGTTTAGATGGCAAAAACCGGTGAGCTGACAGATCAATATTGAAACTTTTTTATACAGCTGCAATACGGTCAAAAATAGAGTAAGCGGCTCCATTGATGGCAGAAATGTGTGACAATAATTATTACCAACTAGAAAAAATACAAAACCAAGCCTTAAGAATAATTACAGGCGGAATGAGAACAACACCAATACCAGCCTTGAGGATGGAAACAGGAATAATGTCACTTAAAGGAAGAATTCAACAACTTGCAATAAAATACATTTTGAAAATATCAGACGAAGTTAACCACCCTAACCAAAAAATAATCCAACTACACACTTCGGAAGCTTGGAAGTTTATTCCATGGAATTATGCTAAGCCACTGGTCCCTGCTGTGGCCAATATTATTAGCAAATTAGGAATTGACGAAGATCTCATACACATAAGACTAGAATCTCCAGAAATAAATTTCAAAGATGTTATTATCAATATAAATACTTATCCAGTTTGCAAGAAAGAAGACTCATTGCAGGTTAAAAGAAATTGTTTGCTCAACACATTAAGTGAAAAATATCCATCTTTTCAACAATATTACACAGATGGATCGAAAATAGGAGAGAAAGTGGGATATTCTGTATTATCAAAAGAAAGAGGCATAACAATAACAGGAAGACTTGAAGAAGGAGTGTTGGTTTTTGATGCAGAAATGACAGCATTAGAAAAAGCGTTAAGAATGATTCATGGAGAATGCCCGCAAAATAGCAAAACAGTAGAACTTTCAGATAGCAGGTCGGCGATTGCAGCAATAAAAGGAAATAGTCATAAATCTGTAATGGGAATCTACGAAGAATTTAAAAAATGTCAAGAAAAAGTTATAACAGTTGGATTAATATGGTGTCCAAGCCATTGTGACATAGATGGAAATAAAAAAGCGGACAAACTAGCAAAGGAGGCTACCTTGCTAGGCTCAATAAGTTCAGAGTGCACGAATTTCTATTCAAAATATCGAAGGATTACCTGGCTATTAAAGAAATCAGAAATAACTCGGAACCTTGAAAAATCTAGTAATCGTTATGTAGAATATTTTAAAGGAAAGACTCCAAATAAAAATTATATACCAATTACACGAAAAGCAGCAAACATTATATTTCGATTAAGAACCCAACATGCCGCGACAAAAGAACACTTGAAGAAATTAAATTTAAGTGAAACAAATATGTGTGATTGTGCAAGTGATATACAGTCCATTCGACACCTATTGGAAGAGTGCCATATCACAGGAAACCTAAGGTCTGCAGTGAAACGAATATGCGACTCTTTGAACTTCAGTTATGGTGAAGTCCCTATACTATTTCCCCCACAAAGTACAAGCCACTATGCCACTCTTATTAATAGAATAGGAAATGTACTTTCAGCTTCAAACCTTGGATGAATTTAGTTAGGATTTAAGTGGAATAAATAAAGAAATTGCATGGAGATTATGCACTTACGTCTCCAGAAAACCAATCAAGAAGAAGAAGAAGAAGAAAATCTCTGTTTCCCCGAAGAGTGGATTGTTTCACTGTTAGATTTGCCTATGTTTTCTATAGATGTCAGAAAAGGGGATGGGAGGGGGCTTGTCTTCAAGGATTAATTAATATAGAAGAATACAAATTGCTATTGAAAATTTTATTTAGGTAAAATTCAAGCTTACCTCTTTGATCAGAATCATGGTAAATGTTTGGTTTCATCACAAGGGCTCTAAACTGGAAACTATGCTGCAAAGCAGCTTAGGCCTACTTTCCAGTTTAGAGAACTTAGAAATGCCAATTCTAGACGTGTATCCATTTCTTGTTGACCCTCCTCCTCCATGGGGCAAACTAAAAATGCATAAAGTAGACTTGCTTACAGGTAACATTACCTATAGAGCAAAACATATTAGTCTATGAGCCCTGCAGGTAGTGGGGCAAGGTCTGTATTCTATATTTATTTAATAAATCTTGTTGAGTTTTTTTTTAGTTTTATCACTCTGTTGAATAAATATAGAATACAGACCTTGTCTTCCTGCCCACAGGGCTCATGGACTAATGTGCTTTGGTCTATAGGTAATGTTATGCATAAGCAAGCCCACTTTACACATTTTTAGTCTCATCAGAGAGTGATTTTAAAAGGTAAAATTCTAGTTAATTGACTTCTTGCTATCACAGAAAGGGTTTAGGTTAGGAAAATGAAACTCTCAGGGATGAATCTAAAGACTGAAGTACATCCCAGCAAGGTATTTTAAAGTACCTACCTCCACTCCTTCTCCCTCTTGAGTGCCCTGACCTTTGATGACCTTTAAAAATATGTGTGTTATAAAAGTGAGACCTTGCAAAATAGATCTTCTGCTTAATTGAAGTACAGCAAAATTGTTTTCAGCTTCATAACTTTGCTCAATCCATTTTATAAGGCTTTAAAGATATGCAAATACATTTCCTAAATTAAAAAAAAAAAAAAAACATTGATAGGGCTCAAAATTCTACTAAAATAACAGGAATTGCATTTTCAGAACTAAAGGCAGAGAAAAAGCAATTAGTAACTGAAAATTAAGGTAAAATTTTGTTTTGTGAAAATATCAATAGGTATAGACCTGTCATGTAGGCAAATTTCAGGATCCTCTAGAGGGAGAAGGAGTAGAGATGGGTACTTTAAAATACCTTCCCAGGATGTACTTTAGCCTGTAGATCCATCCCTGAAAGTTTCATTTTCCTAACCTAAACCCTTTCTGAGATAGCAAGAAGTCAATTAACTAGAATTTTACCTTTTAAAAACCTAATAGAATGATGCACTTCTCTAATAATGACAAAGAAACAATATGTGCTCATCAGAATCTTGCTAATGCAGTAATACACACTTTAGACAGCTTTTGGCAAAATTAAACGTTTACCAAGAATCACATCCAAATCCTAATTTAACATTTGTTTGCATCAGAAATAAGCTTTAGTTCCACCTCCCTAATGTGCAAATATATACCCTGAATTGGTATATATAGGGGTAGAGGTAAAGTTTCTGACACAAATGAATGTTAAATTTGGATTCAGGTCATAATTCTGACTTTAGAGGTAAGCTTATTTCTTAGCTAGGCTACCTAAATTAATGTATGTGCCACCTAAGTTAATATAGTGACAAGTTTAAGTTAACATGTATTTATTTCAAATTCAATGCAAATTAACAGCAAACCATTGAGCATTTTATTTACTAGTTCATCAATAGGCTATGTCTTATAATGACTATTAAAAAAAAAGATATTTTCAATGAGTGATGAGTGAAATGTGAAAAATATAAGTGTTAATGCATTAATACTCATTAATTATCATGAATAGAGTCATTTGCCTTCAATTTTCTAAATTTGATGATGATTATTTAGAAGTTATTTTACTAAATATAATAGCTAACCTTATTCACACATATTATATATGAAATTTAACATTTGGTTGATCCAACTGTTAATTTCTATTTATTATGTTTATTGCAACAAACTTGAAAGCTTACCATATTTGGTATTAATAAATAAATAAATAAAATTTGCTCTCATCTGGAGCAAAAAATTAACAGTCCTATTATTAACTTTTTATTGCACCTAGAACACACTCCTGCAGGGAAAAGGTTAGCCCTTGAAAATAATTTTCTAAGCTCCAATTTAGAATGAAGGATCATTCTTGAAGGTTCTATTCACTATTCACCTAGCATTACAACTTTCCATGATAAGAAAAGATGCAGGGAAAAAGTTAGCCCTTGAAAATAATTTTCTAAGCTCTAATTTAGACTGAAGGATCATTCTTGAAGGTTTTTTTTCACTATTCACCCTGCATTATAACTTTCCATGATAAGAGAAAGGCTGCTGTACTAGAATTTTATAGATATACAAATAAATCCACAATTGTTATGACAATACCAAACTTATTGTCAGCTCTAATTCCACCTCAGGGCATGATCCATATTCTTAACAAAATTAAGTATGATCTGTTATTGATATTTTATTTGCATTTTGCAGATGACAGTGATAGGCTCCTTTTAAAAAGTTAAATACTGTTGTTTTGAGTTTAGTCATCTATTCTTAAAACTTCAGACTTTAATTAAAATATGTTTATTTTTCTTGTTTTTATATCAGGAGAAAGTCAGTCTTATACAAATATTTTGCTCAAATTCTGAATTACTCCCTCATATTCAGGTACAGTTTGAATTAATCTGTATGACAAGAGCATTCTCTATTATGCAGATGATTTGCTGGTGTTTAATTTGCAACCTTTTATTTTTGCAAGGAAATATTGAATATATGCTAAAAGGACAAAGAAGTGTTGGCCTCAGTGTTAACTGTCAGAAGATTGAGTTCCTGGAGTCCACTGTCTTGGCATCTAAAGATATAAGCAAATTAAAGTATGTTTTGGTAAAAAAAAATTGGATTGTCCCAGGCATGTGCATACAGAAGGCGGGCAACTGCCTCCCCCCCTAGAACTTCAAGTTTACACTAGAAATGGCTGAAAAGCAGATGGTTGAAAAAACAGTTGAAAAGGTAGATTGTTGAACAAGCTGGCAATAAACTACTGGAATAACAGAATAAAAGTCAAACAAGAAGCAATCACCCATAATGTCTTGGAAAATTTTAGCTGTAATCCAAGAAGTTGTATGCTGAAGATTATTGAGGACTTATGATTTTTGGTGATTACTTGTTACCTTAAATTGCATTATCCAGCAAAATAAGGATTAAATCCTGTAGAATTGCTGGTTAGTGATGATGATGGTTGGATGTCTCAATGGCATCCCACTCAGTTTGTCATTGCTTTGATGACCATTCTCCATCAACGGCTCTTTTGAAGGCAGCAGTGCTGGGGGTAGTGACTGCTTTTTTGGTGAGAGAATTCCACAAACTCACTATTCTGTAAGTGAAGAAGTTATTGCATAGTCTAGTGACAGCTCTCTTCTGATACAGTTTCCAACTATGTCCCCTAATTCTGGCAGACTGGTCAAGTTGAAATAGCTTATTTAGTGGAGGATTATAATTCAGGAGCTTATGCGTCATAATAATATCACCCCTTTTATGTCTGTAGACAAGAGTGGGGAGTTTCAGCCTCTTCAGACATGATGAGTGGTTTAAGTATTTGCATCCCTCAATTGCTTTGGTAGCCTGTCTCTGAACTGTTTCTAACTTCTGCTGGTCACCTTTGTTAAGGTATTCATAAAGATTTCATAAGTATGATTGAACTTGCTTGCAATATAAGGTTTTGTGAACTGCCAATATAACTTCAGCTTCCCCGTTGCCCTTCATCATAGAATCAGCTTCCCCCCTAGACAAGAAGCTATGAAGGCCCATGGTCCCAAGTAATTCATTGGAGTAATTTAAAATATTATTTAGAATATTACATGTACCAATCAGGTTACATTAGAAATTTTTACAATGAGTATACATGTTAGGTATAAATAACCCACATTAAAAAAAATATGCCCTGAATAGAAAGATCTTGGCGAAATTTTATGCAGCTTTAGCCCTTTCCCACCTTCTTTACCTATTACCTTTATGGGTTGGTTAATATAAACTGATAGATCCCAACATCACTCTATTTATTGCAAATACTAAATAAGCCTAAACAAGACTTAGCAGCCTCCTTATTCATCATGAGCCCGACTCCCTGTCTATGTGCCCCATCCTTCCTGACTGAGTAAATAAGTTCTACATCATACAATTTCATGCTTCCTACCAGTGGGATATGAGTTTCTGAAACTCCTAATTAGTCCAGTTTGAATCATCTGAATTTGTCAGTCAAAATGTCAATGTGATAGTCCTTTTTTAATGTTGTAACACTCCAAATTCCAATTTTCATGTTAAATAATTGAAATTATTTTGGCCTCGGGAAACCCCCCTCCCCTAGAACTTCAAGTTTACACTAGAAATGGCTGAAAAGCAGATGGTTGAAAAAACAGTTGAGAAAGGTAGATTGTTGAACAAGCTGGAAATAAACTGCTGGAATAACAGAATAAAAGTCTGTTGACTGAGTAAATAAGTTCTATATCGCATAATTTCATGCTTCCTACCAGTGGGATATGAATTTTTGAAACTCCTAATTAGTCTAGTACAAATCGTCTGAATTTGTCAGTCAAAATTTCAATATGATAGTCCTTTCTTAATGCTGTAACACTCCAAATTCCAATTTTCATGTTAAATAATTGAAGTTATTTTGGCCTCAGGAAAACCAATGATCTTGGATACCAGTACAGGATGTGGATAAACATATATTCTCAAGTCTACACTAAAGTGCTTAAGCCTTATATAAGTTTATTTAGCTTGTATAAAATGTTTATACAAAAACGATTAAAAATTACTATGAATGAAGAATTTAAACAGCAAAGCAGATTTTTTAAAATAAAAGAGGCAACATTTTTTTTAGTAATAAAAATTTAAAGAGAGGTATTTTTCTAGGAGGCAAATGCCCTCTTCTGTTTCCTCCAGTTGAGGCCCCTTGGTATCTGCATTTAAAACCATGCTTTATGTATGTAAGTTCTAGTTTGGACAGTGCTTAATAAGTCCAGTCCAACTGGGGCAAGTTGTAATCCAGGAAGCACTGCTTTTCAACATTTTCTCTTTTTGGAGACCTTCATTTGTCATCATAAAAGTTCTCAATTGTGCTGAAAACATTTGCTTCAGACGTAAGAGGGCAGACAGCACAGATGCTTCTGAACAAGTTGTACCAGCCTGATGCTTCCAATGTTTGAGTTTGGGTTTGTTCTTGTAGCCACCTTTCAGTGTTACTGAGTGCCTCTTGATGTAAGAGTCAATGCTTTTATCTGGGATCCAGGAGACAAGCAAGAACAACTTCTTTGGCTTTACATTTTTGACCTCACAATACATGTCGAACACCTGCAACAGGAGTGTATTAACAGCAAAAAGTCTACCTTGACTTCATTTGACTCACCTCTGCTGCTCTCTCCATCATAGTCAGATGTAGTTGATGGCTTCACCCTGAAGGACTGGACAAGCAAAAATTACCCAAGAAAACTTGGCACAATCTTCTGCATAAGTTGCATATAGAAAATCAGCCCATGTCCAATGTTTTGTTTTTTTTTTGATAAAAACAGACCCCTATATCGGCTGGTCGATAAATCGGTGGAGCCCTGATGTGTATTTATAATATGTCAAACCAATTATCCTTTTCAAATCAGAAAACCCCTTCTCCCAGAAAAGGCAATTTAAATAAGTAAGTAATATGACAGCCCTAGACCCTTAAGGTCCAAACTGCCAGTGCTGATCTCTGTTTCATGGTGCCTCAGCCAGGAAGTGCAATGGGGGGTTGGGGGTCAGCTATACTGTGCTATCTTACCTGTACCTGTAGAATTTTGTGTATGTCCATTTACAAGATATCAAAACCTAATTCTTCTTTAAACATTACCTTATTTTAATATATATTAAATTCTACTAAGATCTGAAGGCTTACTTTCATCTCTTTTCTTTAATTTTGTAGTGATTTTGGAGGACTTTCCGCTAGATTCAGGTTTTGCATCTAGTTTCCATGAAGCTCTAGGTTTAGTACATAGGCACAACCCTTAGAGAGAGGGACATGATAACATTTTTCCCAGCATGGGTGGTTAAAACCGGAAATAGAGCTCTTTTTAATTGTCTTAGGGGAGTGGGTCCTTCAGACCAATCCTGGGAGCAAGATTCCTTTACTTCTTGCATTCGGTTTATGTACCATATACTTTTTATCTTTTCTAGGACACAAGTAATAAAATGAACGATTCAGTTGTATCTTATCGTGAAATCTGTGACAATGTGAAAATGGCCAGAGAAGCGGCAATATTGGGAAGCTATGATAGCTCTACTGCATATTATCAAGGAGTTATTTTACAAATATCCAGACTTATATCTTGTTCAACCGACCCAGTTAAGAGGTCCAAGTGGACTGAAGTAAGTAGATCTTGGAAAATGCAATATGTAAAAATACCAATAATAGATACAAGTCGTTTAAACATGGGCTCTTAGCTCAGAAAACAAAACAACAGTAGACCTATAGTAACAACCATAGTTTGCCTAATGGATAGATAGATAGATAGATACATGTTTATTTACAACAAGTATTAAACCATTTAAACAAACAGCGCAAATGCCTAATGGCATACATGGAGGGTGATAATTGCTCCCTTATTCCAGACTTTTAAAAATGCATAAAATAAGTCTTATTTCTTCTATATAGTTATATAGTATCATTCGTTGAATCTGCTTTCTAGTCTGTCCACTGAGCATGACATTTTTGCTGTTCCTGCTACACCGACTGGTGGACGTCCCTCCGGTGGTTTAGCTACTATTTTACCCAAGTCTCTTGATGCAGCTATTCTAGCAATTGATACAAATTTTTTAGCTTGTAGTTTTTCAAACGTAGTTTTAATTAATTGTTATTTTCCGACTGATTACCATGATGATATTTCTTTTGATGCGTTTACTCAATGCTGTTTTAATCTTAGTCGTTTTGTCTCTAGTTTACAGTCAAATTTGCGTACTTATATTTTAGGTGATTTTAACTGTGATCCAAATATAGCAAATGAAAGGGGTACAATTTTATCTTCTTGTCTTCCTAATTTTTCTGTTTTACCGAAGTCCCAGGATTTTACTTATATTCATTGGAGTGGTAGTACAACTAATATTGATCATGTTTTTTCTTCTAACCCAAGTGATCCTTTGCCTGTGGTTACTGTAATCGAAGATTTCCCCGTTAGTGACCACATGCCGCTTCAGTTCCTTATACCCCCTTTGGATTCTCGTCCTTCCCCAGTTCGTTTTTCTGGTAATAAGCTTCCTAAATTTTTTGATCGGGTTGATTGGAATCCAAATTTTAGACCGCTTTACCAAGAAAGAGTTGGGACTTTAATTGATAAAGTCTATATCCCTGATAGTTTGGATTCAATGGATAGTAATCCCTCTTTGACTATTAATTTTCTTTATTTTGAATTAATCCATTGCTTAAAGTATGGTGCTGCGGCAGTTTTTCCTACTAATAGGATAAGATTGGGCGCGCAGAAACCTTTTTGGAGCCTCAATCCTTTTTTGGTAAATTCTAATAAGGCGGCTAAACAAGCGTATTGGGAATGGCGGGCCCTCGGTAAGCCAAGAGACTCGCATCCAGTTTTTTTGCTAATGAAAAAGAGAAAGGCTGAATTCCAAGCAGAGGTCCGTCGTCATAATAACCTGATCATAGAAGAAGCTTCTTCAAACATTGATAACGACAAGGACAAAAATCTCCTTTGGAATATTCTCCGAGGCAATAGGCGGATTAACATGCCTGATACTAATTCCACACCATCGCTAAAAGAGTGGGAAAATTATTTTTCTAAGTTGTCGACTTCGTACGATTCTAACAGTGTTGTGTTGCAATTAGATGAAAGGTTGAAGAATTTTTCAACTGATTACAGGATTTCTGAGGATATGTTACGTGGAGCAATCAAAACGTTAAAGGCGCAGTCGGCTAAGGATCATGATGGCTTATTTGCTAATCACCTCAAACTTGCTCCTTCTTCATTTCTTATTGCTCTACTGGCATTTTTCAACCTTTTACTTACTACTGGTTTAGTACCATCGTCATTCTATATTGGCATAGTTACGCCTATTCCTAAGAGCGGGAAAAAAGACTTGTCATCTTGTAGCTCCTGGAGGCCAATTACTAGGGGTTCTATGATTGGGAAAGTGTTTGAGTTGTGTTTGAAGGATCTTCTTGAAATTCTTGACACTGGTTCTAATCAAGTTGGTTTCAAGAGAGGTTTGGGATGTGACCATGCCCATGCATCTTTCAGCAAAGTTATTGAAGAAGCGAGGATCTCTGGTCAACCGCTATACGCCCTCTTGATTGATATCAAAGGGGCCTTTGATAACATTTCTCATGCATCCGCTCTGCTCACTTTAATCCATGCTGGATTGCCCCTAGCTGTCATACGAGTCCTTCGCTCTTGGTATTCTGGTTTAAAGATCCGTATCTGTCCGAGTTCGTCTTCATCTCAGTCCAAATTAATTCAAGTGGGTAGAGGAATTAGACAAGGAGGAATTATTTCTCCTTATATATTCAATTCTTGTTTAGCTACTGCCCTTAATTCTCTTTCCTGCTCGTTTGTTTCATTATCTCGAAATCTGTCTTACATTGCATATGCTGATGACATTATCCTTCTAAGCCGGTCCAAGTCTAGTCTTGTTTCTAATTTTAATATTTTAATTAATTGTTTAAAAGGTTTGGGCCTTTCTATCAGTTTTGAAAAATGTCAATTTTTTGTTGTAAATTGTTTAGAGGATAATGTCAGGGCGACTCTCGATTGCGGCAATGGTGTTATTTTTCAGTCGTCGCCAATAGTCACTTATTTGGGATTACCTTATGCTGCTTCGAAAAGAGATTTCAAACCAGTCCTGGTTCAGCATGTTCAGATGAAACTACGCAAGGCATTTGGTCTTTTAATTCGTTTTCGGGGTCTTTACCGTCGGGACGTCCTTGGTCGTATGTATAGCGCTGTTGCTCTGCCTCACGTATTGTTCCCGTCCCTCCTCTTCCGAAATTTCAGACCTTCTGATCTTTCGCCCATTAAAGTTGCTTATTTTAAATTTTGTAAATTTTTACTTGGTTTCCCCCTTTCTTTTAGTAACACTGAGATTGTTTTAAAGCTTAATGTGAAGGATCCTGTAGTCTGTATAAAGAAAAAATATAAAACATTTGAAGATAGGGCGAAAATTAGCCTTTTAGGCCACAATTTATTTCCGTTTTTTAGTAACAGTTCTGGCTCTTCATGATTTATAGGCTAATCTATTTAGCAAGTGTTTTTTTTTTTTTTTTTTTTTTTTTTTTTTTTTTTTTTTTTTTTTTTTTTTTTTTTTTATGTGTTCGATCAATATTTGATACGTTTTGATTGTAAGTGTTATCAGTTGTTTTTTCTTTATATTATATTGTAGCGTACTCCTCATTTTTTGAGGGAAATAAAGAAAATAAAATAAAATAATAATAGGTAATTATAACTAGCAAGCATAAACTTGTCACCTGTGATTTGTTTCCCTGTTTTCAAATATGCAAACTTGCAAAGCCTTTACACAACTATTTTACTAAATTAGGTGTTCTGGCAATCTTAAAATTTAAAGCACATAATGTCAGAGCCGTATAAGTGACATGTCATTTTATGATATGTACTATATATGGCAATTTTTAAAGAAACTTCTGACAATTTTTAGAATTTTTTTTTTTTTTGAAACAGATAATCATTCCTGTTATTGATATATGGACGTCCCCAACAATTCACCCTTTTTATGTCGACAATAAATGTTCCTTTGTTAGATTAATTTCTCTTAATTTTTGCTAGAAACATGACATCTATCAGAAGACACTAGGGTCTTTTTTATTTAATCCTCAGTATGTTTATTTTGGTTCTTGCATGTATTTTTATGAGGACGCCGCAAATAGAATTGCCAGCACATCGAATTTTGGCAAATGTGCCAGTCATTTCCCTGCTATTGGCAATGTTCATATTGTCATACAATATTGAAAGCTATTGACAATATTCATTCTCATTGCACCTCTCATTACTGCAAACAAAATTGCCATCACAGCCAATTTGGCATGTATGCCAGTCGCTTCCCAGCTATTGACAATATTCATGTTGTCATACAATATTGACAGCAGTTGACAATATTCATTATCAATGTACCTCTCATCACCTAGTAATAAAACGCAAAACCTGCCTTGTTTAGGATATAAGAATAACAATTTGTATGCTTTATTTCTGGAAATAGTGAAATCAGCTTTTTTGCCTTAAAGAAATTTTGTTGGCAAGGACATATCTAGCATTTTTTATTCAGGAGGTGGGTGGAGGGTACAAAAACAAAGCATACACGATGCATCAACAATTTGTCTAGATGCGGTTTTCTTACTGTTTTACGAATCAACAAAAAATCGGGGTGGGCTTCATACCCAGTACCCTTCATCCCTCCTGGGTATGTTGCTTGTCGAATTATATGATTAGGAAAGCTTATCAAGGTACCTGAAGACCAGACTAATGACCTCTGTCATTTTTTTGCATTAAAAGTACAGTTTTGTAAATTCATTATGTGCAGCAATTCATAATTAGTTCTATTAAGTATTTCAAAACGTTTTTCTGTCATTAATATGGATAATCCAAACTGTATTGCATCTTTGAAGCTTTAGCTGCTATTGTGAGGTTGTGTAGTATTTTTGGAAAATGGGAACAGGGGACAAACGAAAAACTGAACATACTTATTTAGCCAATACTCTAGTCATTCCTGTACAGTTTGTCCACGAGAAATCCATTCTTGAGCTTCTAAATATAGCTCTGCAAACATTTGGAATCTAGCAATAAGGTTTTTAGGTTTGAACAAACTGGACTAAAGGCTAAAATGATTTCAGGCTCAGCAGAAGCTTGCCATTGAGTTGGATCAAGTCAAACAACTTCAAAATACGTTGAACTCCTTAAGATCTGATTTAGAAAGAGAGACTAATACTTCAGGTAAGACTTTATTGCTTCTAAATTTTAATATTTGAGGGGCATAAAACTATTTTTAAAAGTCGTGAACTGGGCTGGCCTGTTTTAAGGCTCATACAATCTTTAATGGTGTCATGTGGTGTATATTTAAAACCAGGTAAAAAGCTAATCTTCAGCTACTGAAGATATACCTTATACTGAAATTACATAATTTTTTGGAATCAGGAATACATATTAGCTTTTGATAAGCTGGTGAAGGTCTATACATTTGATAGCCAAAATAGATTTTTTTTTTTTTAATTATGAGGTGCAAAGATATGTTTGCCAATTGAGGCATGGAAGGTTCATAATCTGGTCTGTTTTAAACCTAAAAAGCGTATTTTAATTGTGAAAAAATCTATTAGTGAAGACGCGACAATGTATGCCAGATCTTGAGTGAAGCCTTTACCTCAAGGAGGTCTGATGAAGCACAAACATTGAAGACCACACCTGTCAATTTTGACTATGTTTTGTTAAACAATTGCCGCCAGCTGACGAAGAGATTTTGATATTCCTGTCACCCTTCTCCCCCAGAGCTTAGGTCAGGTACAGACTGCAAAAGACACAGCTAAGAGCCTCACTCTTAAGTCGTATCAAGATTTGTTCGGCATCCTACTTCTCGTTCTGGCAGATGAACAAATGGAATATCTTCCTCCTCTTCCATAGAGGGTGAATTGATCCTGGATTAAAAAAAAGTATAACTAGGTATAATAAAGGTATAAATAAGGTATAATAGGGCATTTACTGTTACCCTTGACTAAGCTTGGATGAGACTCACTAACGTTTTTGGTAAGTAACTTGGTAACTGGCACTCACAACTCGTTGTAGTAGATATGATTAATTAGTTTAAGAATTTTTGCCCTAATTACCAGCATAGGTAAGGCTGGCTTTATACCTGGAAAGGCACAAATTGGACACTACATCTTACTACCCAACATGTTTTATTTATGCCTGGTTTTCGTTTCTAGTAGATGTCACGATACAAAGAATGAAACAGCCCCCTCTCCCGCGAAGGTAGGCTTAATTTTGACACCCAAAATAGGAAAACCAGGGCATTTTACCCAGATACCCAGAAAACAACACGTTGTTAGCACTTGAATTTTATAGACGAATAGCATTGTCAAATTCTCTTTAATGTTGCCATGTTGAATCTAGAAATAAATAAGCAAAACTAATTAGTAAAATTTAACAGCACTGTTTGTCAGTAAGAATTCAAGCAATAACAATCTGTTGATTCTCAAAGACAAATACACCTTCAAAGGAAAGCTACGGCATCTTCAGCTGTTTGATGTCAGCTGTTTTTAGCTTAATTTCTACTGTTTTTTTTTTTTCACTTACATTCTTTAGAATTCTGCGCCCGCCGCCACCTGAAGCCACATAGCTGCAGATGGGGATCTTTTCATTAAAATTAAATTTCTGACTTTTTCTTAATTTTTAATGTGTATATTCCTTTGTAAGTCTTTACTTCGCCAAATCAAAAAATAAGATTTCGTTTCACTATCCTTGATAAATTAAAGTTAATGTGGTTGTTATTACAGTATGATAATAACTTAAATTAAAAAAAAACAGCTAAACCTGAAAAATCTGAAGTTAATTATCCTCCAAAAAACTTGCTCTATGCCCCTTTAAGGCTTGGACCCTAAGGATTTCACCCCACTCCCAGCATTCGGTCACGCCTAAAAACTGCGATTTTGTGTGTTTTTTTAGTTGTTTTAAAACTGTGAAGCTGGTAGAACAGCATCAGATTTGTGTCAATGTTGCCACGTTGGACCGTAAAAACAAATAAGCAAAAGTAATTATTTATATTTGATTACGGTTTTTTGTCCGAAAAAGTTAAAAAAAAAGAAAAAAATATGCCCGGTGTACGAAACTGACACAAAGTTCATCGAAATTACTGTAATGAGCATTAACAGCAAAAAATTTGCAGTAAAACACTGCTCGAATTCAGTGTTTACAATTTTTTCTTGCTTTTCATTCATTTAATAAGTTCTGGCAAAAATTGGTACAGATGTTCCTCATCAGGTTGGTGGCAAACCAAAAAGAAATACCGCTGATTAATCTGTATGAGTTTTCGTGTTAGGACTAGTCCTCGAAACCGCGCCGAATTTTAATTCTGCGCTGATTGACATAAATATGCGTGGCAACACGGCGTTGCCGGCACGCCATGATAATGTTTTAATTTCAAAAAGTAAAGCTGTATCAGTTCTTATCGGAATTCCTTCTTCTTTCTAAGCTAGAGTTCTTGGCCTTCACAATTCCTTTTCAGCTTCATTATCATGACCAATTCTCGCACAAAATAAGGACGAAACATCAAGCCTAACTTCTCCCATACATTCTTTCAGTCCGAATGATTGACTCTTGAGACCTTAAACTGTATGAGAATTCAGTTGATCCAACAAAATAGAAATTCAAAATAAAGTTCGTTGCACCATATCTCCATGGCTCTTTTATGAACCGTCAAGGGAATGTGATGGCTATATCTCATTCTATGTCTGGATTTCTTTGTCTTGTAACTGACATCTACCTCTTTGATTACCCAATACCCATGTGGGCAATTCCCTGAGGTCCCTTCCTTCATTTGTCACTATTCGTAACGCTTATTTTTATGTGGAGGATTGCTAGCCCAACCGACCCTAGGCCTGGAAACTGATTAGAGCTTAATTCAGCAAGATACTGAGTAATGAGAAATGATACTGAGTAATGAGTAATGAGAAGCTGCTGCAGCTCACCAAGCAGTCTCAGTTTTTATCCAAGCAGCTGAGCGTACCTTGCGATGGTTCCGAAACCTACTTCGAGTACCCCTGCACTTACCCGTAAAGATGATCTTTGACTTTGACCCTACGCACGGTTGGAAGTGACCCCGCGGCCGACCACCTGTCCGAGTTCCTGGCGATGGCAAACATCAGACCAAGTGAAGCACAAACACTTGCACTGGACCGAAGCGGATGGAGGAGGCAGACGTCACTCTACGCCGAGCAGCGCACGGTAGGAGACCTAAATTAGGTTAAGTCTTCCTTCATTCAAATGTTCGTAAAAACCATGTTTATGTCCACATTACTATTGTTTTTCCTTCAATGACATCGTAAAGAAAACTGGGTGTCACATTTTACAATCCGGCGTACAATTTCTCTCCTTTCTTATTTTTCTGTTGTTTTTGCTTTATTGCGCCAGAATGGAATAATCAAGGCACTTAATTAGAAATAAAAACTCAAACGCTTCCTCTTAAAATTTTGACTAGCTTGTAGTTGCGATTCATAAAAATAAATCGGTTTGAATGGTGTGGATTCAACATTGAACGATTAGCAGTAACTACTTGTCCTGTGCCACTGAAAACTCCTTCTTCTGCCGCACTTGTTGGCAATGACAGAACTTCTCTTGCCAAATCAATCTATCCATGGCAGCTGAGTCGAAGATCTTTTCGAACAGCAATTGTTGGATTGATTGCATCAACCAGGGCAGGAAGATATAAATCTACTTGACGGCGAATCACGTTATTACTCTCATCCTGTTTTGTACCATCGCTGAACTTATCTATCATCTTATACAGCTGCTTTATGTTCTTTGATATGGGATCATGAGGACATATATATTGCTGCTGCTCTTTTCAGAAAATCCACTAGCCACATTCAAATGACTGGTTGGGATAGATGATCCACTAACAGCAACAAAGATTGTAACCACCTTTTTGCCCTCTTTACGGGTGTTTTCCTCCTCGTATGAAAGAATTCCTGTCACATTAGCACGTTCCTTACACCTGAAGTATTGATTGGACAAAGTTGGCCCATGGGCGATAGATTAAAATTATTATGTCTGTCTGCAACTCTAGCATCTTGACCATTTTGAACAAAAGCTCACATTTTGTCATTGGACAATCAAAAACAAAGGAAGTTGTTACCCATTGTTTGTTTTGGGAAGATTTCTCAGGTAGTTACTATGGGAAGTTGATCACAGTTGAAAAACACTTTACTGGGTGGTAGTTTCGCAGCTTCTGTGTATTTCAAAGATTTTTTTTTGAAAATGAGAACAAAATATTCCGCAATGGGGATATAAGGGAGTAAAACACTTAGATCTCAACATAAAAATTATTTTATGTTTGACCATGGTTAATTAAGAAAAATTCAGTTTTCTTAATGCAAATCAACTCTCTTTTTAGCTGTAGCTGGTGCTGGCGGATGTTCTTTTGAAGTCGATGACAGTCCATGGGCAAGTCCTTCTCGAGATCCTGATGTCTGGCCTTCACCGAAATGCGCAGATCATAGGTAAGACCCATTTAGTTCAACAGTAGGGAGGGAGGAGGCTCTTAATATAGTTTTACCAGTATTTCGAGTATTAAGGAGGCTCTTAATATAGTTGTTACCAGCACTGAGGAGGCTCTTAATATAGTTTTACCAGTATTTGGAGTCTTGTTAATAGTAGGTGTATGGGCATATTAAAGATGAATGTAAAGATAGGAAAACACCAATCTCTCTTTATTAATTAAAAAGAAGAAGTAATTTTCTATAGAACAGAAAAAAATGGTAAAAGAAGCAAAATTCGTTAATTATACTATATGATTCTTTGGAATGCTATTTTTTGGTTTTTGAATTAGATACGCAGAGCCACTCAAGGGGGGGGGACCTGGTCGGCTACCTCAAGCTTCGCAGCCCGGGGGCTTCCCACTTTGATTAGGCTTTATGCTTATATTTGAGTCGGGAGGGGGGGGGGGGGCTGTAAATAATTTTCCCCGGGCACCACTAACCCTAGGTAGATAATCGAAGGATGGATACTTAAGGACCATTCGTAGCATACAGGTTAAAGCTCATATTTTATAAGATGAACACCTTTGAGGGTGCTTTATGATGCCATATTACAGGAAGGATACTTTTTAACCATTGTTAGCAGACAGGTTAAAGCTTATATTTAATAAGAGCAGTCTTTGAGGGGGCTTTATAATGGCATATTATAGGAAGGATACTTTTTAACCATTGTTTGCAGACAGGTTAAAGCTCATATTTAATAAGAGCAGTCTTTAAGGGGGCTTTATAATGGCATATTACAGGAAGGATACTTTTAACCATTGGTAGCGAACAGGTTAAAGCGCATATACCACGTTCGAAGTATTATTTGAAAGCAAACGAATACATCCGATTTCTGATTCAGTATGACTTGTTGTTCATGCTGAAAAAATTGACAAATTTTAGCTGCTGTAAGACAAAAAGGGCTGTGTGAAACGAACGATATTTATAGCCCATCCCCTTAAACTCGTATCGATTAGAATCAATTAACCAAATCAATTAGTAAATCAGTTCGATCCCCGCTGTAGCAAGGTTGGGTGACAAGCTTGCTACTTGCCCCTGTAAAAAACACTCAGCAACTGAAGCGTCGACTCGACATCCTATGCGCCAGCAATAGCTCAGGAGGATCTTTATCGGTCTTTTTAACTCTGGGTTGATTGGATCAATCTGATTTGTTTGACCTTATTAATTTTTTAAATACTAGAATAAAAGGGAGAGCAAAAATTTTAATTTTCGTTCAACGGAAGCTTCGACTCGACATCCTATGCACCAGCAATGGTTCAGGAGGATCTTCGTCGGTCTTCTTAACTCTGGGTTGATTGGATCAATCTGCTTTGTTGGACCTTAATAATTTCTTAAATATTTGGAAGTTTCTTTTTCTTTTTTTTTTACGTATTATATTTATTCTAGTCATTTGTAAGGATTGTTTGAAACGGGAGTTCTTGAATGAAATACATTTTCCCTTTTATGTGTCAAAAAGTCTTTCTTGTATAAGGAACTGGTGATCAATATTAGTTGAAAAACTGGAAAAGTACTTTTTTTAACCCTCCCTTATAATTTGTCTTTTTTTAAAATAACCCTTCTTGAATTGCCGCAACTGATTCTGCCTTTAGTTTCTTAAGAAATTGTCTCTATTTACCGCCAAATATGTCTTGTATACTACATTTACTGCTAATAACTCAAAGCAGCACCAAGCCGCCTGAGGCGAACACTCTTCCTCCATGCACATTCTTCCTCCATCCCAACCCGTTTAAACGCTCCCTCTTTACACCCTCAGAAGAAATTCCAAATCCCTTAAATCTTTCCTTACGACATCCGTGAAAGAGTGAATATTGTAGTCGCAAACATTCTACTGATTTTAAATTTGCTTTTAGTTAATAGTGGAGCATAATCATAAATGTATATTTTTAGCTTAAGCCCAAGCTTGGACACAAGGATCTTAAAGTTAGAACCAAGCATCGAAGTTATAGACAGAGGCAATGATGGACAGATTTAAGTGTTGTGAAGGAGAATAATTGTATCTAAATGAACTAGGCCATAAGAGTAACCTTTGCTTAAGTCTTAAATGTCGAAAAAAGAGTTCTTCGAGATTGCAGTCAGCTAATCCCAAGTAGCTGACCTTTATCTAAAACCATCTAAATCGTGTTTAAAACTTGGTTTTTATTAGTGTCTTAAATTGTTCATGTTTACGAAAGATACATTTTAATTAAAATATTTTTCCTATATTAGCTACTATTCGAGTAATGGGGGTTTTACCAATCAAAGATGAGGTAAGACAATATGCTTTATACAGCTCCATCTTTAAGTCTTTTGTAGGAGTAATTATTTCCTTGGTAGCAGCCTTATTTGCATTGCTAGTTTGACCTTACTGTGACTATGACACTTTGGCTAGCTGTCAAAAAAAAAAAAAAAAAAAAAAAAAATGCAGGGCAAAGCCATCTGAGCAGGGTTGCCACCCGGTGAAAAAAAAATTACTAGATTCTTGAAAAAAAATCAGTAAATCAGCATATAAATCGCTAGTTTATTGACTAGAAATGACTAGAATTATAATACTCTTTGTCTTTGCAAATAATAATTGTATTGTTTCTTTACCATGTTCTATACATGCGCATCTGCAGGAAGGGGGTAAAATTACCCCCCTCCCCTAGATGTGGGAAAATGCCTTTAGTTTGATGTTTTATTCTTTCTCAAGCGAAAATTACCCTTGGAATTTGAGAAATGCCTTTTTGCACCTTTATTCGGATAATAGAACAAAGTCCTTGGTTCCTCCCTGTATTTCCCGAATTGGTACCCTTGGCTTATACCTTGATCACTAAATAGGTTATCTGTGATCTAACCGAAATATTTGCTTTTTCTTTTTAATTTTTTTCCTTGTCGATCCAAAACTCCTGTCTTTTCCCGAAAAATATAGAAACCTTTTTTTTTTTTTTTTACTCTAGTTGAGCTAGTATAATTGCTGGGACACCGGCTACAATTTTGAAAATGGCTTTTTATATTTTCATGGAAAGAATGTGTCCCACTCTTTTCCATTCAAATTTCTCTCCACACAAATTTCGATAAGCATCGGTCTTATTGCTTCTTTAAAAAAAGAGTTATTTGATGATTATACGGAACACACCCAAGAAGTAAAGTTATGTTAATCCTAATGATATATGCCAAAATATGATGAAAATATAATAATTTAGTTTATATAATATCATAATTTGGGCTATATATTTGCACATTAAGTGGGTCTGGGGATAAAGTAACCTAAACTAACATTACCCCCCCCCCCCCCCTAATGTGCAAATATGTAGCCCAAGTTATTCAAGTTCGTGCATTCTTTCACCTGTTAGTTGTCATTGTGGCTATGAAACTGGCCATTGGGACTAGTAGCCGTCCGATCCTTTTGTTCGAATGAAAGGGGCACCCAAAATTTTATTTTTTGTTCAAATAAGCCCTCTCCCGATGTTCTAGAACCGTTGGTTGGATGCGGTCGGCCCTGGGAAAAACAAATTAATACGCATCCGGGATTTTTCTTCTGGTAAATAATGCAAAAATCAACACTTTTGCTGATGGAAGCTTTGAACCTCTACAGTAGGATTTTCTAATACGCCAAATCTGGTGGTTTGATTTTAATTAAAATTCTTTGACTTTTAGTGGGTGTTTCCTCCCTCTTTCAAAAATCAGCCAAATTTTAAAAGTTTCTTAGCCTTTTATGGATAAAACTAAGTTTAATGAATACTATATATTGAGAATCAACATAATAAGCCGATTATATATCGACTGATATCAAAATTCAGTTTCTTGAGTTTCGGTTACTATTGAGCCTTGCATCTCAACTATTTGATATTTTAGCACATAAATTCAAAAAATTAAAGAATAGGACGTCATCTGCGCTTATTAGGTTTTTCAATTACAAATAAAATAATTTGGAGAATTATTAGAGTTTTGATTAGATATTAGAAGTAAAAATTAAAATCATTAGACAATTCGCGGAGTAGATACCCCCCCCCCTTCTCCCAACCGACTTCAATCATTAAGCTACAATCGATTCTATCTATCTTGTTATATTACGAATCCTATTAAAAAGCACCAAGTCCTATTTTCTCTTTCAATGATTCCCTTTTTTAATTAGGAAAAAATTATATTTAATGTATACCTATCTTCTTATTTTTCAATTACTCCATTTCTGCTCTATTTGCAGATGTAGATGGTGCATTCATATCCACCATTCACTCTACTTTGAAAGGTTTTAACAGAAGAAAATCTAATTTAGAACTGATAACAGAGAAAAAAAAAACACCTATAAATATGAAGACAAAAATTTTACCTGAGCAAATGTTGTAAAATAAGAAGTATAGAACAATTTCGCAATTTTGCGTTTAACTAGGTTCACCTATTATCTTGATGATAACGCTGTGGGGTCTATATCTGATATGAACATACGGTGGGAAATTGGAAGTTTCAGAGGCGGTATATTTGCATAAATGCTAATCTGGAACATATTAGGAACTGTAGTGAATCACTTTTTTTTTATTAATTAGTTTCTTGTATGATTTGTTTGATTGAATCGTGAGTCTGCGCGCTATATCGTGAAAAATCACTAGATTTAGGAAAAAATCACTAGTTTTAGAACAAAAATCACTATAAATCACTAGCTAGAAGAAAATCACTAGGCCACATAAAAAATTACTAGAAATAGTGAGAATCACTAGGGGTGGCAACCCTGCACCTGAGACGGACCCGGCAGCGCTAAGCTGTGTCTGGTTCTTGGCTATACTGATTTTAATGGATACTACTCCTTGAGTGCCTTGTGACAGACAGGTTTAAACATAAATCCTTGGAGTTTTATGTGGGTTTCGCATTCTTTTTTTTCAGGTCAGGCCCTCCTCCACGTCCTCCTGGACGCCCTGCTAAAAGAGGTGGGGCTAGTTCAAAGCCACCAACAAGAGGGGCTAAATCTGCCAGTAGCAGTAGTTCAAGAAAAGCTCCAACACCTTTAGAAAAGAAGCCAGCTGTCCCCAGTGCAGATGGAAAAGGACCGAAAAGAGAAGTGAAAAAAGACGATAAGGTAAGGAAGATGGAGCTAGTTGAAAGTGGCAAGACGTATAACTAAAAGGACGCACTAAAAAGCTAGACAGCTTGCAAAAATGAGGTAGGGCTAACTTAAAAGAATCCAAAGGAATACGCTAAAACAGCCGCTGGTAATAGTCCAGGGAAAACGCCAAGACTTTCAAAAGTAAGAAATGTTTACAAGTGCAGATGGCTAAAGATCGAAAAGAGAAGCGAAAAAGGACGATAATATAAAATAAACTAGATAGGGGCAATAGTTAAAAAGACAGGCGATGAAGCCCAACGGCTAATAAACATAAAGAGCTAAAAGAGGCTAAGCCAATTCGAAGCCATGAGCAAGAATTTTTAGATATAAAAGGATATAAAATAAGTCCTAAAGTTTTCTTTTAACTTCAGGGTAAAAACGAAAAGAAAAAAGCCCATATACTGCTGCATAGTTGCTCTCTTTCCAGATTAGAAAGATAATTCAATGTTAGTAAAGTGTGTAGGATCATCGAAATGAAGTCCTGAAAGATTCGGAAATTTTGGTCAAAACAAAGAAACAAAAGGCAATATTTTGCGTACTTCGTTGCTCTCTTTCTAATTTAAAAAGACGATTATAAAATAAAATATTTGCAAAGTAAGCACGAAAATATGAATTAAGTCATGTAATTTCTTTTGACTTCACTGTAAGAGACGAAAGAAAAAAGGCATGCTACTCCCATTTAGTTGCTCTCTTTCTAATTTAGAAAGATAATTTAAAGGATATTAAAATGAGCAGAAAGACAGAAATAAGTCCTGCAATTCTCAAAGACTTCCGGCTCACAACTGAAAGAAAAACTGGCAATATGCTTATTTCCAAGCTGCTCCCTTTCTAATTTTTCGAAAGTTTCAAAAAGAAATTAAGTCCCTGAATGAAGTGAATCAGTTTATTAGGATGTTTTATTTTTATTTGGTGATGCTCTAAGTTCTTAGTTGATGTCTTGGCAGTCTAAAATTATTTGACGTTTTTTTTTTTTAGGCACCAAAGGAGGAAAAAACGGAGGAGGAAAACAGTGACTCTGGAGAGAAAAAGTTCGATCCATCAGGCTACGACAGGGAGTTAGTCGATTTAATTGGTGAGTTGTTAGTTTAATTGGTGAGTTTGTGTGGTGGGTTGTATGATACTTAATATACACGATGACTTAAAAGCTGCTATACTCTTGTAACAAACGCTGGATAACATGTTATCTTGTATTGAGGTTGGCTGCCAGCTATTCAAGTCAATTGGTTGATTTGATGGAATGGGGAATGGAAATTTTTCAGGTGTTGTCATACACGAAATACCTAATAAGGTATATTTTTTGCGTAATTTTTAACATTTTAGTTAAGTCGACTGTTCTCTACCTAATTTAGAAAGATAATTTCAAGGTTAGTAAAATGAACAGGATGATAAAATTTAAGTCCTAAAAGATTCAGAAACTTCTGGACAAAAATCACGTAGTTGGTTGATTTCTAATTTAGTAAGCCGGTCTCGAATAAGAGAGTAAATTGCCAAATCGCCAAAAGCTGATAATTGCCAAATTACCATACACAAATTACCGAATAAGTTTTGTTTTTGCGTAATTTTTAATATTTTTGGAAAGGGATTCGAATCTGGAAATCTAGGAACTACAGAACTGTCCTCTTTGCTGGTATCTTCCCGTAGGTCCAGCTTGATACATATGTCTAATTTTCCCAAAGTTGTGACCTATCTAGATCGCTCTTATAGGTCAATGTTAGTATGCCAATTTCAGCCACTGCGATATAATAATCCAACAATTGTACGAAAGTTTAATGCTATTAGGTATAAGATAAAAATTTCTCGTTGCTATAGAAGGGAGTCTTTTTTTTTTTTTATTTCGAGCCGTTTCAACTTTTTTTCCATCTCTTTCATCTTGTTGATCTTATACTTAACATCTTGTTGAAAGCTGCTACTTACAAAATTATCATACACAAATTACCGAATAAGGTTTGTTCTTGCGCAATTTTCAACTTTCAATCCTTCCCCCAAAATTTTCAACACAGCTACACACCCTCCCAATCCATCTTATTCTATTCAAAGCTCCCCTTTTTACACTCTCTGGAAGTTCCCATTTCCCTTAAAGCTTTCTTTATGGCATCATTCCACTCCAACCGCGGACGACCTGCTTTCCGTTTAGCCCTAGGCGGTTGGCCGAAAAATTAGCTTTACAAATCTCAGGAATAGCTCAGGGATAGATATTTTTGTTCCGTATATAAATTACTATAAAAAAGCCGAAGTAAAGCTTATTGCCTATCATTATATACCAGAACTCCAGTGTCAAGGCCCTGGGATTTCTTCAAAGCTTTACAGGTCTGTAAGCTGGAAACCAGGCGCAACAAAGGCCCCTCTAGACAGAAAATTTAAAATCTGAAGAACAGAAGATTTTGGGGGAATTTTCAACATTATTGGGGAAGGATTTGAATATTGAACCTGTACTGATACCCCGGGTACTGGTACCTGAACACATGTGACCAATTTGTAATTTTTGCTATAACTGAAATATTTTGATTAGGAACTATATCTGTCAAAATATACAAATTGATCTTTTTGGCAGTACTGGAGCTAATTTACTTGCCTTTGCTTTGTTTATTAATCTAAGCTTTCATTTTATTTATTACGGATACATTTTTTAAATATGCTTCTCATTAAAAACTAGTCTTACAGTAGTTTGTTGGTCTTACTAAGTGAAATCAATTTGTATTTTTTTTTTTAATATATCTGAAAGCTTATTTACTGAAATTGACTTTTTGTTGTCTCATTAAAAACTCTCATTAAAAACTAGAAATTCTCATTAAAAACAAAAATTCTCATTAAAAACTATGCTTCTCATTAAAAACTAGTCTTACAGTAGTTTGTTGGTCTTACTAAGTGAAATCAAATTTTTTTTTTTTAATATATCTGAAAGCTTATTTACTGAAATTGACTTTTTGTTGTCTCATTAAAAACTCTCATTAAAAACTAGAAATTCTCATTAAAAACTAAAATTCTCATTAAAAACTATGCTTCTCATTAAAAACTAGTCTTACAGTAGTTTGTTGGTCTTACTAAGTGAAATCAATTTTTTTTTTTTTAATATATCTGAAAGCTTATTTATTGAAATTGACTTTTTGTTGTCTCATTAAAAACTCTCATTAAAAACTAGAAATTCTCATTAAAAACTAAAATTCTCATTAAAAACTATGCTTCTCATTAAAAACTAGTCTTACAGTAGTTTGTTGGTCTTACTAAGTGAAATCAATTTGTATTTTTTTTTTAATATATCTGAAAGCTTATTTACTGAAATTGACTTTTTGTTGTCTCATTAAAAACTCTCATTAAAAACTAGAAATTCTCATTAAAAACTAAAATTCTCATTAAAAACTATGCTTCTCATTAAAAACTAGTCTTACAGTAGTTTGTTGGTCTTACTAAGTGAAATCAATTTGTATTTTTTTTTTTTTAATATATCTGAAAGCTTATTTACTGAAATTGACTTTCTGTTGTCTCATTAAAAACTCTCATTAAAAACTAGAAATTCTCATTAAAAACTAAAATTCTCATTAAAAACTATGCTTCTCATTAAAAACTAGTCTTACAGTAGTTTGTTGGTCTTACTAAGTGAAATCAATTTGTATTTTTTTTTTAATATATCTGAAAGCTTATTTACTGAAATTGACTTTTTGTTGTCTCATTAAAAACTCTCATTAAAAACTAGAAATTCTCATTAAAAACTAAAATTCTCATTAAAAACTATGCTTCTCATTAAAAACTAGTCTTACAGTAGTTTGTTGGTCTTACTAAGTGAAATCAATTTTTTTTTTTTTTTTTTTAATATATCTGAAAGCTTATTTACTGAAATTGACTTTTTGTTGTCTCATTAAAAACTCTCATTAAAAACTAGAAATTCTCATTAAAAACTAAAATTCTCATTAAAAACTATGCTTCTCATTAAAAACTAGTCTTACAGTAGTTTGTTGGTCTTACTAAGTGAAATCAATTTTTTTTTTTTTTTTAATATATCTGAAAGCTTATTTACTGAAATTGACTTTTTGTTGTCTCATTAAAAACTCTCATTAAAAACTAGAAATTCTCATTAAAAACTAAAATTCTCATTAAAAACTATGCTTCTCATTAAAAACTAGTCTTACAGTAGTTTGTTGGTCTTACTAAGTGAAATCATTTTTTTTTTTTTTTTTTATATATCTGAAAGCCTATTTACTGAAATTGACTTTTTGTTGTGAAATTTGTCTTATTGAAAGTTACACTCTTCACAAAAGGAATTAATAACCCTTCAGTTATTTATAGTGTCTTGGAGATGTCTTGCATATCTATTAAGATATCGATTACAGGTTTGAATGTACCATTACTAAATATTTATTCTTTAAAGCAAACCTAGTATGTTGTTTGACTGGCATTTTTTGTTCGTTAAACCCAGAAGTATCCTGATTTTGTGTTAAGGGGATTCCTCACTGCGTATGTAGTTGTATATGCTAAATGTTAACGTTATGTTACGTAAATGGTCAACACTTAAACGATTTCGTGAATTGTGAGCACTAGTTGGTGCACACCATGCACGGCACGGGGCCTTTCATATGCGGTGCTAAGATTTGTGATGGGATAGAAATGTAGAATGCGGGTGCTCCAGGAAGAATCGCTCCATAATACTAGAAGGAGGAAGAGTAGGTGACCTCTCGAGTTAAATCGCTTTTTAGTGTCATCTGTGGTTTGATTAAATGAATTATATAGAAAAAATGCATAATATGTATGAAAGGGATCTCACACTGCGTATGTATTTGTCTATGTTAAATGGTTACGCTGTGCTACTTAAGTGTTTAACACTTAAAAGAGTCCTTCCGCACTGCGATTTCCTAGAAATTCATAAAACCATTATGACCAGTGTTGCCACCGTTTCGGAAGAAAAAGTACCGCAAAACGCTCTAAAATTGTACCACTTATCAAAAAATTGTACCATATCTATTTTTTTTTTCGTGTTGTGCTACGGGCAAGACAAAAATATTTTTTTTCGCTTCGCACAACACCTGGACGGTCGGAAAATTACATTACAATAATGAGAACAAAGTATCAGATATCTTCTTTCAAAGATATTTGGGAGACCTCCTTTTCCCTGCAGAAACCATTTTGGTGTCACTCCTCCAAATATCTGCTCACCTATATATAAAAACTACGATTCCCTCCGCTCGCTGTGTCCTGATGTCCAGTCAAATCTTATTGTATCACATTCTGTAAAATGTACCAGGAAATTTGTGATTGTACCAGAAAGTTCCTTTTGGGGTGAAATGTACCAAAATGGTACAATTGTACCGCTGTTGGCAACCCTGATTATGACCGTTGTCTAAAATCGTATAAACAAACTATTAAAAATTAAAAATGCGGAACAGATTTGAAGTTCAAGCTCTGATTAAGCTCTGAATAAGCAAACTATTCAAAAATAAAAATGCGGAACAGAGTTGAGGTTCAAGCTCTGATTAAGTGTTAAAGGCTTTTTAAGAAAAGTTACTAATTTACTTTAGAAACTTATCAAGTTCTCATCCAGATATTTCATTTTGTTGACGCCATGGACTTTTGGCTATTGAATTTTCCACTGCGTTACCTATACAACGTAATGTAAATTTTAAGAAGAACTAGAGTCTACTTCAGTGGCGGCCCCCCCTCCTTCCTGTTTCCCAAAAATTTCCAAGCCAAATTTTAACAAAATTTCCATTTATTAACAAAATTCGAACACAAAATATCACGAAAAATAAATTGAAATTGATAAAATTTGGTCTACTTACTTTTTTTTTCAAGGAATGGTGATATGGTAAAAATGAAAATTACGGATTCAAGTTGCCTATACTTACTGTCACCAGCGCTATCTACTTTATTTTAACAAAGGTGAAATTATTAACTAGAAATTTTTCGCCCCTAAAGTTTCTGCGCCTGGGGCATGCGCCTCTCTGTCCTCATAAAGCCGCCTCTCGTCTACTTTGTACTCTCCACATTGCGGACAAAATTTGCACTGTAAGATTATACAAAATATAGTAAAGATTTAAGTTATGCTGGTGTGAAAGGTTTTACGGCGTAGTGTAAAAAAACATAATTTGGAGAATCCCTGACTCTATTTTCATCCTAGATTACAGCCTTGTCTGGATTAAACGTTTTGTTAAAAATATTTTCTATAACCTTATTTTTGTATTTTGCTTCGTGTTTTCTTCTTTGATGTACTTATTGAATTCGAAAGATAAGTACTCTTATAAGTGCTTTAATTGTGCCACTAGTTGTAGTTGGCACAACGTTCTGATTGGGGGAAAGCTTATTGGGACAGGAAGAGCGGCAGTTTTGTTGTTGTTGTTTCATTATTAATTATTACTGATTATTATTCATTAATAGTAATAACAGTATTGATTATTATTCATTAATAATAATAACAGTAACAATTAATATTAATTAGAAGGATAAATGCTTTAATTATGCCACTGGTTGGCACAGGGCTCTAGTTGGGAGAGAACTTCCTGGAATAAGAAGAGCGACAATTCTTTGTTGTGGTTTTATTAGTAGCATATCCATTATTTACTATCAAACAGTTAGTCGTAACGAATTAAAGCACTTTACAATTAAAGGCACAATTAAAGCACTTGTAAGAGCACTTATCTTTCTGTAAGTAAGGAGCGACCCGGCTCAATAGTAACCAAAATTCTAAAAGACTGGAATTTTGATACAAATAGATACGTTAAAAGAATTGGATTTTCACGCTGATTTTAAATATATAAGTTTCGTCAAGTTTAGTCATACTCATCAAAAGTTACGAGCCCGAGAAAATTTGCCTTATTTTCAAAAAAAGGGGAAAACACCCCCTAAAAGTCATAGAATCTTAATGAAAATCACACCATCAGATTCAGCGTATTCGAGAACCCTGTTGTAGAAGTTTCAAACTTCCATCTGCAAAAATGTGGAATTTGGTATTTTTGGCCAGAAGAAAGATCATGGATGCGTGTTTATTTGTTGTTTTTGTTGTATTTTTTCCCAGGGGCTATTGTATCGACCCAGTGGTACTAGAATTTCGCGAGAGGTCTCATTCAAATGGAAGTTAAAAGCGGCTAAAGTATTTTTAGTTATTTCAAAAGATCTAATTATTCTAATTAAACGGCTTTTGTGATTGAGAGGTCATTCTTAAAGAATTGGAACAGAATTCGAAATCAGAATTATTTAACAAAATTCGAACTTTAGCGTAAAGAGCGAGGTATTGATGAGGGGGCGAATACCCTCATATTACGTATATGAGGAAGTTCGCACCTTCTTCAATACTTTGCTCTTTACGCTAAAGTTCGAATTTTGTTAAATAATGGCCGATGTAAGCAATAATTTGTTTATGTTGTTTTTTGGCCAATATTAGCATTTAATTTTATCTTAAGCAGCTTCATAACTATGATTTTTATGTGATAATTAACTAAAGATATTGTTTGTCTTCGGCTTGTAGTTGTCATTAAATAAAAAAAAACAAGTTTTTTCCAACTGAAAGTAAGGAATAACACAAAAACAAATTATTATATATGTCTTTTAAAGATCTTTTCTTTCATTCATTTTAGTCATTTGAGAATTACCCAACTTGTGACTTCCATTTTCATAAAAATAGTTTCGACCTCTTTGGTCGTTCTGTTACTATGCCTTACAAAATTATTTCTGCAAATATCGCTAATTTATGTTACGTGGGAGAATATTTCCATGGAGAAATTTCTCGGGAGGGGGGGGGAAGGGAATTTTCCATGGAGCGGAAGCTGGATTTCCCGGCATTATTTAAAAAACAATCAGCAATTAAATAAAAAACAAGTTTTTTTCTTCTGAAAGTAAGAAGCAGCATCAAGACTTAAAACGAACAGGAAATATTACGTCTATGAGGGGGGTTGCCTCTCCTCAATAGCTTGCTCTTATGCTAAAATTTCTTTATTAACATTTAAAAGAGGTTATTATTCTAATTAAATAGCCTTTGTGATTCAGGAGTCGTTCTTAAACAACTTGAACAGAAATCAAACTTAGGTTAGTATAAGGTTATTATTAGCTAAAAAAAAGTAAAGGTTATTATTAGCTAAAAAAGTAAAATCAATGTGCAAATTTCGTTTTAATTATTCATATACGGCGAGACAAAATTAAAACCTACATTAATTCAAAAACGTTCAGAAATTAAAGAAAAAAAAAATTTTAACTGAAAGTAAGAAGCGTTTATTATAAACATGCATTAATTCAAAAACGTTCAGAAATTAAATAAAAAAAAAGTTTTTTTAACTGAAAGTAAGAAGTTTTTATTGTTTTAAAAGTAGAACTCTGAGAAAGAGTCAACCTTTAGCGTAAAGAGCGGGGCGTTGAGGAAGGGACAGCCCCTTTCATATACGGAATAATTTCTGTTCATTTTAAGTTTTAATGTCGCTCATTACTTTCAGTTAAAAAAAGCTTGTTTTTTAATTAATATTCAAAGGAAGATTTGTTGATGTATTTCTACTTATTTTATTTGTGTATATTTTATTAAACTGGTGTGTTGATAATGGTAGGTGAAAGATAAAGATGGAATAAGACAATAAAGCGGTAGATTGGAAAATGTTGGCGTTGCCGAGTGAAGGAGCAATTGCAAGGGTGTTTTCAGTTAACACTATAATTAAAAGAAATGAAAAAAAAAAGCTTGTAAAAATGATGCAATTTAGATAGGATGTACGGCCACACCCAACATATTCATCAGATTCAAACGGCTTATTCAAACCAGACTGAAATCATAAAATTTTCGAGTGGAGGAGGAGTTGCAAGGGTGTTTTCAGTTAATTCTATAATTAAAAGAAATGAAAAACAAGACTGAAATCATAAAATTTTCGTTTTGTAGCACTTAAGTTTACAAAATGGACCATTTCTTACAAAATGTAAACAGTTTGATTTTTAGGCTAATAGCAATTAATGTTAGTTAAGAAATGGGACCTATAGTGAAGTAAAATTACGGTGTGCAATGTTAAATACATAAACCCAAACTTAAAAGAGAAAAATTATCATAAGTAGGTATAGTATTACCCCCCCCCCGAAAAAAAACAAAAAAAAACAAGTAGACCATAGTGTCAATCATGCTTTATTGGAACCTAAATGTTACTGATTAAGTTCAATATTTCGTTTCGCCATTTGGTTGTTCTTAACATTTGAAAGGAATGAATTTAATAGAAAGACAGCTGTGACAAAAAATATAAATCCTTTAAAACATTTATACAAATGTCAACAATGTCTAATATCTTCAAAACATTTTTTTTTTTTAATAAAAAAGACATGCTCTAAAGTTATCTTCAGTAAAGTGTAAATAATGCGCTTTTTGGATACAAAGGAAGAAATCGGAGGCCGCTGTAAAAAATGTAGGCCACATATTATTTTGGTTTAGGATAATCGCATCGCAATTTTAGTGCCGAACGTAGTTCATGACGTCAAAACCCATAAATACCAACTTTAGTGGAAATAAATCTCCAAGTGTGAAATTTCTTGGCCTTCCCAACATTCTGATTAAAATCGTTGTCTCTGAATTTCGGTTCGGTGGCATTTGTGGCTGAGGGTATGGCTGGGAGCACTAATGGTGTTTGTTGGTCGCTGGTTGCCTTCTAACACATTTTAGCCTTTAGGAAACATGCATTCTAGAAATTTATATTTGTGATCGAATTTGCGCTCCGTCAAGTTTCTATGACTGTCCGTTCTATTTGATGAGGTCAGGGATGGTGGGGGACTTTAAAAAAAAAGCTGTAAGACGTATTGCTCTTTACTAGGTTAATGCTACTACGTCGAATTTTATAAAAACATGTTTTTGATACCAGGCACAAGAACATATTGTATAATATGCAAGGTGTCACCTCTTTTGACGAATTCATACCTGTTCCCTCTTCCATTGTGAAAGGAATTCCTACGATTCTTCGTACCAGTCTGTATATATTCTTTAGCATGGTTACATTATCGATTTTTGATTCACCGAGTCAGTTATATTACATAGTTAATTTAGTAAAAAAAAATAAATAAATAAAGAGGGAAGGAAGAAAAGTCCAAATGCTTCATTTTGTGTAAGTTTCTGTTTTGGAATTGTTATTTCGTCGCATTCTCACCTAATATGACATTTTCAAACTTCAGAAATATTGCCAAAATCGTTGTTAAGCTGTTCTCAAAGGGAAGATCAGCAGGGCGATGTGTGTTCAATCCTACGGATTTACATTGTCCCGCTGATCCTCCTTTAGACAAAAGAAGGTAACTATGGTAATTAAAGGAGGTAATTTTCGGTAATTACGATTAACAATTAAAAGAGGCGTGATAGCGACACTATAACTTACTACTAATTTACTACATTTTACTTATACCTTACTGCTTTATACACCTTTACTCTGTACCACTTTACTACTTTATCTTATACCTGATGTACTTATATACCTTTGCTACTTATTCTGTTTTATAATTATTCCTTGTATACTTATACACCTGATGCCTTATATACCTTTGTATTTATACCTAATACTTACACGTTACTTCTTTATATATCTTACTTACTATTATATACATTTATCCCTTACGTTTTCTCCTATGCGTGGGGTTAGTTACGGCATTTACTACTTTTTGTCTGTTTCAAATTCGCTAAAATGTTTATTTATTTGTTTTTTTACAGAGCGAGATATAGTTCAAAGTGATCCCAATGTAAAGTGGGACGACATTGCTGACCTGTTACAAGCTAAAAGACTCTTAGAAGAGGCTGTAGTCTTGCCCATGGTTATTCCAGATTTCTTTAAGGCAAGCGTTTGGTTTTTATTTTGTTTTAAAAAGATCACTGCCATAATTTTTGAACTTATGCTGGCGTTCTGGATAGGTCTTGGACCATGTTTTATAAAGTGCTCGGTATTTGTAAAAATAGCGGGAAGCCAGTTGAGAGCTAGCTAATAACTTTCCATAGTCCACTAATGTGAAGATTAAGTCATTAAGGATAGTTTGGTGTTCTTCTTGAGCAACAGAACTATTAAACCGGAAAAGCTAAAAAAGTGATGGCATGGCGTGAAGATGAAGGATAGGAGGTTGTCAACAACTTAGCTGGTTTCGAGCAATAAGCAAGAAGATAATCTGAAATAAGGATGGAAGAGTCCACAAAAAATGTTGAGAGGTGGTGAACAGTTCATTGGAGAGGTTAATGGGGGGGGGGGGGGCTGAAAAGCAGCAAAGGGCTCAGGCCAACAGTGAGATGCTAGCAGCTTTGGTCTAAGTCATTACAGAGGAGCAAGGACTTGCATTAACTTTTGTTGCTCTGGACGCACACAAGACGTCAGTGAATAGCCTCCAGTTGGCAATATTGAACCTAAGATTTGGCCCAAACTACGACAAGGCTTGAACGGTAGCCTATCTACGTATCGCTGTAAAAAAGCCAACTGAAATGTCGATAAATCTTTCATGCCCTATGCGCCAACAGTGGCTCTTGAGGATCTTTATCCTGTTTTTAATCTATGGCTATGGCTGTCATGGATGTTAATGTCTATGGCTGTTAATCTGTGGCTATGGCTGAACTGACGCCTTATGGCTGAAATTTTTTTTTTGGGGGGGTCTACAGGGCTAGCAATACTCATGATATAAAGATATTCTTGATGATTATTCATGAGTATATGTATTCTTCTCAACCATATGACATGGTTGAAACTTGAAGAGGATTAAAGAGGGTATTGTTTTTTTCGCAAAATAGAAGCTTTAGTAGAAGCGAAAAATTGTATTTGCCTTTGAGTCTCAAAATGAGTAAAACCCCAAATGCGACGTCTGCAATTTTCCAAATCGACTCTTCTACCCTAGGCTTTTCTAATTATAGACAGAAATATAATATATCGAACAAACTATGTAACAGGTTAGAGTACAGCCCCATCCCTCTTGAAACAAGCGATAAATAGATAAAAAGGTTTCCACGATACTTCCTGTAATTGTTTTTTATTGTCCTTTTTTCTATTGTTTTATTTTTATTCTAATTTTTTACTTTTTTCAGTAATTTTTTTTATAGTCCTTTCATTTTTTAGTTATTTTTTTTTACCCTTGGTTTTGTTTTTACATTTTCCTACTGTTTAATTTATTTTATTTTTAATTTATTTTATTATTTTATGGCTTATATTTTTGTTAGTATTTTTTTTATAATCTTGCTAATTTTTTTAGTTATTTTCGATAATCCTACCTGTCCAGGTTTCTTATAGATTTTCTGTCTCGTTGTCTATAGATTCTCTACGTATTGTCCCTAATTCTTGTGCTTCTTCTTCCAAAGATCCTTAAGGGTCCAGGAACGAATGTAAATTGAAAATGGATGTAACATATTGAAGTAGTGCAATTGGGTCCTTTTCAGTCCTAGACCTGTAAAGAAACAACTAGTATTTGAAAGTGTACTAGGGCTTTCATTTTAATTAATTTACGATCATTTAATATTCACAATAAAAGAAAACTTGATAATTCGGTTTTCTTGGCTTTGAAGATTGTCAAATAATTTGAATATGTGTGACTGTAACTATATACTATGAATCCAAGAATATATCTAATTGACTTCTGTAGAATATAGACATCTAAGGCCTACTCAGAAGACAGAATCTTGTCAATAAACCGAAAAATTACAATTTGAGTAATTGGATTGATTTGACCTATTTTCTAATTATGTTTCAGTTTTAACCCTAGTTACAGGAAAATCGAATATAAGCTTGCCTGTCACACATGTCTGCTATCTTAAATTAAAGGAAATTCAAGGATTTACCCCTCCTCTAGGAAATCCCCCCGGGAATTTCTCCCTTGCGGATTGCATACTCTGCAAGGAAAATTCCCCCTCGAAAGTTCTCACCCGCGAAAAATTCCCCCTGTGCAAAAATAACGATTGCGATCTTAAATTTAAGAGTATTTGAAAAATTCTCCTTGAAAATTATCCCCATTGACAATCTTCCTCCAAGGAAATCTCTCCCCCTGACAATGCCCCTTCATTAGTGAGTCGTTTCCATAAATCGAAATTACGGTAATGCGTCGATTAGGATGCAAAAATAGATTAATAAGAACATATACTTTTTTTTTCAAACATCATGCTTTTCACAGTAGAGTTAATCCCAGGCTGAATAAGTTGTCTTTTTACATATGCCCTAAGATATTTTCTGTTAGATCTTTCAGTTTTTCGCCGTCATTCATTAAATTAAACACATTTTCATTTATGCATCAATATATATGACATTATTAACCCTCTTTTTTCTATCATTTCCAATATAAATTCTACTTTTTCTCTTTTTCTACTACTTTTCAACTTTGCTCCGTTTAAAGATTATGATTTTTTTTTAGTATTTTGACCGTGTTACCACGTTGAATTGCAAAACTTGAAAACAAATTAATTGAAATAGAGATTACATAAAGAGAATACGTTATATGTGGTATAATGGATATGATATATGGTATAATGTATATAAAAAAATGTTAATTAGTTAAATAAACAAATTAGTTACATTGAACAGTGAGTTAAAATCCACTTTTCGTCCATAGAAATTTAAACATTAACAATATGTTGATTCCCAAAGACAACCACACCTTCAAACTAAAGGCACACTTTCTTAAGCTGTTTGGTGCTTAAGATTCTTAAGCTGCTTAAGTCTTTAGCTCAAAGACAACCACATCTTCAAAGAAAAGGTACACCTTCTTAAGCTGTTTGGTGCTTAAGAGTCTTAAGATGCTTCAGTCTTTAGCTAAAAGATAACCACACCTTCAGAAGAAAAGTACACATTCTTACGATGTTTGGTGCTTAGGAGTCTTAAGGTGCTTTGAGTCTTTAGCTCAAAGACAACCAAACCTTCAAAGGAAAGGTACACCTTCTTAAGCTGTTTGGTGCTTAAGAGTCTTAAGATGCTTCAGTCTTTAGCTCAAAGAAAACCACACATTCAAAAGAAAAGTACACCTTCTTACGATGTTTGGTGCTTAGGAGTCTTAAGGTGCTTTGAGTCTTTAGCTCAAAGACAACCAAACCTACAAAGGAAAGGTACACCTTCTTAAGCTGTTTGATGCTTAAGAGTCAGAAGGTGCTTAAGTTTTTAGCTCAAAGACAACCACAGCTCCAAAGGAAAGGTACACCTTCTTAAGCTGTTTAGTGCTTACGAGTCTTAAGGTGCTTAAAGAAAAAGACAACCACTCTTTCAGAGGAAAGGTACACCTTCTTAAGTTGTTGGTACCACACATTTTCAATTTATTTTCCAACCACGCATTTTTATTTTATTATTGGCGTCCGCTGCAACTAAAAACTGCATTACTATTTATGAAGTTCTTTCTCATTAGGATTTGAGTTCCTGATTTTTTTTTTCTAGTATAGTTTCCCCTTAACCAATTCAAATAATCTGAGTTCATTTTCACTGTCTAGAGTACTTCAAAGGTATCCCCTTAATGTTTGTGCAGGTATGAAAATGTACCCTAAATTGATAATTTTATATACTTTTCTAGGGTATTCGTCGAGCATGGAAAGGAATATTAATGGTCGGACCTCCTGGAACAGGGAAAACTATGCTAGCCAAAGCCGTTGCAACTGAATGTAAAACAACGTTTTTTAATGTTTCATCTTCGACACTGACTTCCAAATACAGAGGAGAATCTGAAAAACTCGTTCGGCTCCTGTTCGAAATGGTAAGTGTGTCTGCAATGTAACAAAAGCTTTGTGTCAGGTGGCCATGGCCGCTGAATATAAAAGAACATTTAAGTGTTTTATGTTTGCCGCCGACGTGAAAATATAGAGAAGAATCTTGAAAACTTGTTCGGCTCCTGTTCAAAATGGTAAGTTTTTCTGCAGAATATAACGAAAGCTTTGTGTCAGGTGGCCATGGCCACTGAATATAAAAGAACAAATGTTTTATGTGTGTTGCCGACGTGAAAATATAGAGAAGAATTTGAAAAACTCGTTCGACTCCTGATGGGAATGATAAGTTTTTATTGCAACGATATAAAGAGGGATTTCAGTCAGTTGACCGTGGCCACTGAATGTAAAATAACGTTGTTTAAAGTTTCATCTTCGAGACTTACCGTCCAACATAGAGAAAACTCCAAAGAACTTGTTCGACTCCTATTCGAAATGGTAAGCTTATCTACAACAATGTAACGAAGGATTTTTTATTAGGTATCAGGATCTTTTCCGACAGACCTGAAATAACAAAAGTGTAGTTTAGCGCTATAATTTTGAAGACTTTCCTGGGGCTTCTTCGGACTAATCCAATGACTAGTATGTTCTAAGGACTATAAGTGCTAAATAACAATATATAGGGCCCGTAGATCGGTAACGTCGTCTTTTAACCTGCATAAATATTTGAATGTCGAAATTAGACGATATTTGTTCAAAACATGTCAAAAAAGAAAAATAGTGTATACTTACTGGTACTTGTAACACTCCAAGCCAACGTTAGGCTTACTGTGGTATCCAAAATTTGTTGGAGTGTATCTTTCAAGCTCATTATAGTAATGACTGAAGTCTTGACTGATTTTTGATGTACGTAGGGTATTGAAGTTTAGCGTTCCGTCAATGAAAATCACTGCCAAGTAGTGTTTTAATTTGATTATTTTGATTATTTTAATTTGATTTATTTTGATTATTTTAATTATATTAATTTGATATGAGTCATTAATATTCATAAAAATGCAATACTTGCATATAATTTAGTATGAATTTTTTTTTCGTTTGTTTGTAAAGAATCTTGGGGTAAATTTTACACCCGGGAAACCTTTTATTACAAGGTGCATCGTTTCGGGCAGATAAATTGGTTACGTAAGGACCTTAGTGTTTATCAATTTAATATTTATGTTAGTGTAACTGTATGAAAACATTGAGGCCACATGGATCCTCAATTGAGAGGTCAAGCTACGAAACATAAAGAGAACATAAAGTTCATTATAAAGATTTTTATAGAAGTGAAGCATATGTCTTTGACCTTTGAAGTCTTATGTATTAGAGCCTTATTGTGGTAAAACATTTGGTATTTTGAATTGGTATTACAAATAAATTTGAAAGATTTGACGCCATACCCATGAGGGTTACGGATTTGAGTGCCCTAAATACGAAACATAAAGCCTGCACTTTACAGCCATCTAAGTGTAAAAAGAACAACCTACAAAATTGAGAGTTCCTCCCCACCTTGACCGGATCAAAAGGTATGGAAGTGACGATATTTGAAATTAGTTCCAAAAAATGACTTTTTATAATTGAGTCACCCTTTTTCTCCAAATAAATTATGGGAGGACCAAGTTGAAAATCTCTTTTGGGCTGATTAACTGTTAATAATTACTTGAATTTTCTCAAGCCACTCAGGGAGAACATGGTTTTAGCCAATTTATATGCTGTTTAAAACACTTCAAAACTACCTTTGATATAAAAGATTTCGAAAATGTTTGAACCGAAGGCTTGCATGCATTGCATTTCTCATTAGAAGTAAGCCAAAATCCTCAAAAAATATTTTGAACCAACCGAAAGGCAGCATGAAGCAATCGATTTTACTTATTAAAAATTTAAAATATTGTACACCGCATTGAATATACCGTATTGACCACCTTACACCGGTGGTCACCGTAAACCGTAGTACTGTACTGAAATGGTGTACATCATTTTAAATTTCCGAAGTCAGTATATCATTTAAGGTTAAATTCAGACTGATTCAAACTAAACTTATAGTAGAATGCATTACCGTCAACAGATATACAGCTTATTTTCAAAGTTGGGACCGACAAATCTGAGGAAAACCAAGATTTAGAGTTGCCAGTAGAGCAAAGGACTTTTATAAAATTCTTGAAATACTAACTAGGGATCAGTATAATTTTAAATCTGTGACCACAGTCTAGATATATAACAGTAGCAAAAATTTTCTTCAGAAAGACACAGATCAAAGCGAACGAATACAGAAAAGCCGTCTCTGTCACAGCAATAGGTTTCCCATAAGCCTGTTGTAATGTCGGCTAAACATATTTAATTGCGCGCGTGCTAAGGCGGAGTCAAGAAGAAAGGTCTCGACTGATGTGTGCTAAAAAAATGTTAATGGAAAAAAATATTATCGATGGTGCGCCTTCAATCGATCGGCGTTTGTTCTATTTTTAGAGTTTTTTGGGGCTACTTTTAAAAAGTTTTGGAAACTTAATCGGTATCAGTTTTTATTGAAATTTGGTCCACAATTCCTTTTTAGCTTCATTACCATAACCAAATCTCGGACAAAATAAGGACGAGACATCATCTTAAATTTCCAAAAACATTCTTTTGATCCAAATGATCGACAGCGAGACCTTAAACTGCCTGATAATTGAATGAATCTGACAAAATAGGTAATTTAAAATTTAATTCAAATTAAGCTCTAAAACTTGAATTAAACAAATTTACTTGCACCATAAATCCATGCCTAATTTATGAAACATCAATGGAGTCGGATGTATTTATCTTACTTTATGTCCAAATTTCCTGGTCCTTTGACTACCCTACCCCTAAACCCCTCTCTCTCTCCACGCTACAGAAGCAATTATTTCTCATTGCTTCAAGATTGAATCCTTTCAATTAAGAACACTGCATATATAAATTTATAGAGTATAATCAAACTCAGTAGTTTTGGCTACTACATTATCGGCGCGTACAAACAGCTTCTCCCATTTGACCTGCCGTCAGCGGTCCAGTGTATACCCTGGAACATGTATTTTGGCAGAAAATTTGTCAAAATGTCTTTGAAACCAACTCGAGACTTCGAAACCAACTTGTAATTTCTGAAACGTCTAATAACAACATTACTCTGCTAATTACCGATTTTAATATACATACTGGAATAATTAATTAGAAATTAGATTCTTTAAAAGTATGTGTTACAAAGGTGAAACCAGGTTTCTTGTTCAAGAGAAATCTGACTTATCGACCCGTGAAAAAATCCTAATGTCGCTACTGTTTCTATGTTCTCCGGAGCACTTTCATCTCAGTCTGGCTTTGTCTAATGGTTGAGATAGGGAATGATTGTACTGTCTAAATGTGTATACAGTGCTTAAGAATGATAAAATAAAAGTTTAAAATTAAATATCTTAGCCAACTCCTTTGAGAATGAAAAAGCTTATTTTTCTCCTTCTCATCTCAGCAATTAAGGTACTTTGGTCATGGACGTACTTGAATATGGCGTGTAAGCATATTGAACGATCAAAGTTTATATATTTGTTATGTTTTTACGAGTTGGGCACATTATCCTTCGAGGATGGGTTCAAATCCTGAATTCCCCCTCCCCTGGATAAGGCCATGTCCGTATGAAAGGTATGAATAAAAAACAAAGAAAGGCTTTTTAGGAAAAAAGAGGAAAGGTTGAGTAGACCACTCCTCTGCCTTTCCATCGTGTTAAAAATAAGAACATAATTATACTGGGAATATGATATTATAATTATAATATGAATCAGTAAATATATGTGGCAAATATATGTAACAAGAATATAAATATATGAGGCAATATTCACTGTACTGAAAGCTTTTGAGAAATTACGGTAAAGAACTGGAAATGTCATACGAAATAAAATAACTAAGGAAAACTATTTTGAAAATGCTTTGTTGGATATTACCGTGTTCACCAAGGAATATAGGATTTGATATTTGATTCTTTTTTTTGGATAGCCAATTTACTGAAATTTAACATGTAGTTTTTTAAGAACAATTCGTTCCCAGATGTAAGAAGAAAAAGAAGCAACATTTTGTAAAGAAAAGCTTATATATAAAAAAAGGCAATATCTTATAAAGGAAAACATCCTTTATTATTTATATTATTAAATGTATTATTAATTTTTTTAATTTTGGCTTTAAGTTTCAGAATTTAATTTGAATTAAGTTTAAAATTCCCTGTTTTGTCAATTCTCAGGCAGTTTAGGAGCCAGAACTAAAAATTCAAAAGACTTAGCTAGAAATAAACTTAAAAAATAACCTTGTTTACACGGCTAGGAGCCACGAAACGCATATCAGCAACAATCAGTCCTGCACCACTGAAAACCCTTTCTGCTGCGGTACTTGTTGCCGGCAACAATAGAACTTTTCTTGCCAAAGCTGCAATCCATGACAGCTGAATAAAATATATATCAGAAGGCAATGGTCGGATTGATTGCATCAACTAGGACAGGATCATTTTATCTCCTGGCATGGGCTGCCAAGGCCAGATATAAATCAACTTTACGCCAAGTCACATCATCCTTTTGATCCTGTTCTGCATCGTCGCTCTCACACATTTATCTGATCAAGCAGCCTTCCTTTTTTTTATGTATGATCATGAGGAAATTTAGAGTGTCTGCTCTTCTGAGAAAATCCACGAACCATATTCACACAACTGATTGTGGGTAGCAGATCCACTGACAGCACCAGAGATTATAGCCTCCTCCTTCAAAATTTTTGAGTGCCGTCTCCTCTTTGTACAAAAAGGATTTCATCTGTACTAAAATGCTCACCACAAGTAGAAGTGGAGGGACTTTGAGTGTTGATTGGACAAATTCTGCTCATAGGAGATGTGATAAAGTAGATTATGTCAGTCTCTAGCACTAGAGTCTTAACCATTTTGAACAAGAATTCCCTTCTTGTCAGTGAACCACGAGGAATGTTCAGATGCACATCAGTTTCATTAATCTTGAATGTTTCGAGATCCAAAAGTGCAGCTATCACCATGGGATGGGAAGCGAAAGTCAAACTTGTTTCTCATCTTTTCTTTCAGAAGGAAAATACAGCTTCTCTTATTTGGTTGCTCAAGGTGACCTTTTAGGAGGCCCCAAAAGAGCAGAACAACATTTAGGGTGGAAAAGAATTCTCCCTCAATAGCCTCGACGGTAGTAGAAAAATTTGATAGTATAGAGCAAAGGTCACGCATCAGTTAATATTCCTCATCATCCAGAGCAAGGCCAGATTACCCAATTTTACACAAAACACTTGCCAGAGGGCCTTTGCATTATACTATATGTTGCATTCCATCTTGTGGGCAAATTCTGTTTTAGGGACCTGTATTGTTCATATCTTGGTAACATAGATGATAACAGATGATCAGCAACCTGCACAATGTGCAACTGAGCATCAGCATCAAGAACATATTCTGAATCACAAAATTTTTTAAGGAATTCATTTCAATCTTAAATTTGAATTTTTGTGAGAAGGTTGTTAGTAAGACAAAGAATTTTTTCATATAAAATTAGTTCTTCCACTTTGTACATGCTTCCATGTATATATGTAAAAAAAGCCTGTACACATGTAAAAATCTTGTTCTAAGGCTTTTGTATAATAGCTGCTTTTTTTGGATATTGTAAAGCATTTATAAATAAGGAAATCGAGGAATATCATGCTAGTCGAAACTATCTTAAATAGAAAATATTTCATAGCGAAGAGGACAGAAACAAATGAATGATAATCTAAAGTCCATAGTTAACGAGTAGATTCAAAAACATTTTTGAGAGGATCCAAAATTTTTGCATATACCATTAAATATTAGGTTTTGCATCATATTTGCTTCTCAATAGTCTCAGAAAAAAATTCGACGCTTCGAATTTCCGATGGAGCACCGCCGCCAACCGTATCAGCAGTGGCGACGGCGCGCTGAAGCCTTTTCGGTGGCGGTGCGCTGAAAGTTTTAAGCGGCACGCCGCCGGTTTTCGGTTTGGCTTCTTGGAGTAATGTATACTCTGTATGAACCGTCTTAATCCAAAATTCTAAACCACAATCTTGCTTACAGTTAAAATGAAATGAAAATACAGACAAACGGATATAATTTTTAACTAGGACAATAAATAAAAATCAAACAGTTCGTGGTAACGAACTGTAGTAAGGAGCGACTCGGCTCAATAGTAACCAAAACTCTAAAAAATGGAGTTTTGATACCAATAGCTACATCAAAAGAATCGCATTTTAATGCTGATTTTAAATATATAAGTTTTATCAAGTTTAATCTTACCCATCAAAAGTTACGAGCCTGAGAAAATTTGCCTTATTTAGAAAATAGGGGGAAGCACCCCCTAAAAGTCATACGATCTTAATGAAAATCATACCATCAGATTCAGTGTATCAGAGAACCCTATTGTAGAAGTTTCAAGCTCCTATCTATGTAAATATGGAATTTTGTGTTTTTTGCCATAAGGCAGATCACGGATGCGTGTTTATTTGTTTGTTTGTTTTTTTCCCAGGGGTCATCGTATCGACCCAGTGGTCCTAGAATCTTGCGAGAGGGCTCAGTCTAATGGAAATGAAAAGTTCTAGTGCCCTTTTTAAGTGATCAAAAAAATTGGAGGGCACCTAGGCCCCCTCCTACGCTAATTATTTTCCCAAAGTCAACGGATAAAAATTCTGAGATAGCCATTTTATTCAGCATTGTGGAAAAACCTTATAACTATGTCTTTGGGGACGACTTACTCCCCCACAGTCCCCGAGGGAGGGGCTACAAGTTACAAACTTTGACCAGTGCTTGCATATAGTAATGGTTATTAGGAAGTGCACAGACGTTTTCAGGGGGATTTTTTGGTTGGGGGAGGGGTTGACAAGAGGGGGATACGTTGGGGGAACTTTCCATTGAGGAATTTGTCATGGGGGAAGAAAATTTCCATGAAGGGAGTGCAGGATTTTCTAGCATTATTTAAAAAAAATGAAAAAATAAATATGAAAAGTTTTTTCAGCTGGAAGTAAGGAGCAGCATTAAAGCTTCAAACGAACAGAAATTATTACGCATATGAGGGGCTCACCTCCTCCTAATACCCCGCTCTTAACGCTAAATTATTTTTAGTGATTTCAACTATTTATTCTACGGCTTTTGTGATTCAGGGGTCATTCTTAATGAATTGGGACAAAGTTTAATCTTTAATGTAAAGAGCGAGGCACTGACGAGGGGGTGAACCCCTCATATGTGTAATAAAAACATGAGATTACAAAAGTGCGTTACGTAAGCTAATTTATAAGTTACGTTTATCTTTTACTAATAAAAACATTCGTAAAAATTAAAAGTTGTAGTTGCCTTTTTAAGTAACCAAAAAATCGCAGGGCAACTAGGCTTCCTCCACCGTTCCCTTTTTTCTCAAAATCATTCGATCAAAAATCATTCGAGAAAGCCATTAAGCCAAAAAAAAACTTGCGGAACTCTCTTCTGCGGAGAGCCAAAATCAAAACATGCATTGATTCAAAACGTTCAGAAATTAAATAAAAAAACATTTTTTTTAGCTGAAAGTAAGGAACGACATTAAAACTTAAAACGAACAGAAATTACTTCGTATATGAAAGGGGCTGCTTCCTCATCAACGCCCCGCTCTTTACGCTATAGTTTTTTACTGTTTTAAAAAGCAGAATTGAAAAAAATTGAATTGAAAAAAAAAGAATTGAAAAAAAAGAATACTGTTTTGAAAAGCAAAAAGTTTTTTAAATCTCCATTTAAAAAAAATTTATTTATTTTGAGTGTAATTTAACTGCTTCTCGAACAACCTGTTTTATGCCTAAGTAATTGAGAATAAGGAAGGTTTCTTCAACAAGTATTTTATGGCTGGGGTTATCAAAAACACGGTTGCTTAAACCAGGATGGAGATAAATATTAGTACTAATAGAATGTAGAGATTTGGTTAGGTCATCTTTGTGCTGTTGTATGCGTTTCTCTAAATTCTGATGAGTTCCACCAAAATAGTAATTGCCTCAGTAACATGATTTTGGAAAAGTCCCTCTTCGGCGAATAATTGAGGTTTTGTCTTTATCAGAATTTAGGAAGTTCATGATTTTGAAATTATTAGTAAATAAGATTATTAAGATTAGTTAAGATTATTTTGTGTGCAAACTTTTTTTTTTAAATCTGTAGTGACTTTTGGGATATATGGAAGATAGATTATATTTGAGGGCTTATCTGAAGCCTCAAATGGTAAAAGACCTTTCATTTTAAGGGAGTGTCTTTTTAGTCTACGGCTAATTGTATTATTAATTAGGACAGTGGGATACCCGCTTCCAAAAAGTATGTCTCTGATAAAGTGTAGTTCATCTGTGATTTGAAATTCAGAGCAAATGTTTATGATACGGTCGACGAGAGAAGTTACAACAGCTCTGTTAACTTGTGGGATGTGATTTAATTTAAAACAGAAATATCTTTGTTTTGTGTTGGTTTCTGTAAATAGTAAATCCAGTTGATCAATGCTATGAATAATTAATACATCTAGAAACGGTAATTTATTTCCAATTTCAATTTCTATGGTAAACTGTAAATTTCAAGCATATGTATTAAGGTGATCTAAAAAGCCCCCAAGTTCATTTTCTCCATAAATTCAAAGTGATATTACGCCTTCTATGTAATGTTCCCAATTGATATGTTTCAAACAATATGAATTTAAAGCCCAATTTTCGAGGATTTCTACATAAATATTCACCAGTAATCCAGATAGAGGTGCCCCCATTAGTAAAGCCTTCATTTGCTGATAAAAGAAATACGGAATGACAGATTGCCGGAATGACAGATTCCTTTTCGGCCAACTGTCTAGGGCTAAACGAAAAGCATGCCGTTCTCGTGTGGGGTGGGAAGATGTCATAAATAAAGATTTAAGGGGATTCTCCCGTTTATCAAAATGAAGCAAAAAAATTGACATTAAACACAAAATATCAAATTAAGAAAAAATCGATATAAGAAAATAGGTTTACCTCCTATTAAATTTATTTGAATTTCTCTCTCTTGCATTATGGAAGTCTAATCATAATCATAACGCTTCCAATAAAAATTTAAGATTACCTTATCTTTTTTTAATGTTTTCGCTTTTATAACTTTAATAAATCAAATATTATTAACATTTCAAGGAGTAAATATCAGCATATGTAGGCTACATTAAACTGACAATGCACATTCATTTCTATTTTTCCCTGTAAAGTGCGTAGAATTCGTAGGGGTTTTGAGTCCTATTCGAAACCCCTATCAGAAGTGATAATGAGCATAAATTAAGTCAAATAATTTTCCAAGCGTAAAATTATCACAGATCATTATGAGTAAATAAATGAAACTCAAATCGACCAAATATTACCATAAATAGCCGAGTCAAACTCAAAACGAGCAGAAATTAACATAAACAGGGCTGAAAACCCCATCACTTCTCAAGACCAGAACATGATTTGCGCTTTATTGAAAACTCGCATTTTTTTACTTTCATAAATAAAAAGTTATCAAAACTTTAAGGAATAAATATCAATATGTGTCAATTGAACTGATAATCCACGGTCATTTTTTTTTTCATTAAAGCGCAAATTCTGTTCTGGTTTTTAGAAGGTATGGGGGCTCCTTGAGCCCCCTCCGAAGATCATAACCAAACAAGCACGAAATGGTATCAGAATATATACGAAGAAGGAAGGGGAAAGGAGTCCCCTCCTCGCAGATTGGTCCATGGATTTCTCCCTTGAGGAATTAAAAAGCGCTGGTCAATTCTTTTTTATACTCCTTTGACAGCCTCCCCGGTACCCTCTCAAATGATCAGACCGGTGTGCGTCTATGTAGATGTTATTATTCAAAAATTAATGTTTCCTAAAACATTTATACCAAAACAGTACGAATATATCTTGACGTAAAAAGTGCTATTCAAAAAGTGAAATGCCTCCATGGGAGAACCCCTTTGCTAAATTTTTCCGGACTAATCAAACAGTTCGTGGTAACGAACTGTAGTAAGGAGCGACCCGGCTAAATAGTAACCGAAACTCTAAAAAATAAAATTTTGATACCAATAGTTACACCAAAAGAATTGTATTTTAATGCTGATTTTAAATATATAAGTTTCATCAAGATCAGTCCCACCCATCAAAAGTTAAGAGCCTGAGAAAATTTGCCTCATTGTAGAAAAATAGGGTAAACGCCCTCTAAATGTAATACAATCTTAACGAAAATCACACCATCAGATTCAGCGTATCAGAGAACCTTATTGTAGAAGTTTCAAGCTCCGATCTACAAAAATGTGGAATTTCGCATTTTTTGCCAGAAGACAGATCACGGATGTGTGTTAATTTGTTTTTTGTTGTTTTTTTTTCCCAGGGGTGATCGTATCGACTGACTGTTCCTAGAATGTCGCGAGATGGCTCATTCTAACGGAAATTAAAAGTTCTAGTGCCCCTTTTGAGTGACCAAAAATTGGAGGGCACCTAGGCCCCCTCCCACGCTCATTTGTTCCCAAAAGTCACCGGATCAAAATTCTGAGGTAGCCATTTTATTCACCATAGTCGAAAAACCTAATAACTATGTCTTTAATTTGTTTATTACTCCCCCGCAGTCCCCGTTGGAGGGGCTGCAAGTTAAAAACTTCGACCTGTGTTTACATATAGTAATGGTTACTGGGAAGTGTACAGACGTTTTCAGTTTTTTTTTGGTTTAGGGGGGAGATTTGAGGAGGGGGTTGGTTTGTGGGAGGATATTTCCATGGAGGAACTTCTCATAGAAAAGAAAATTTCAATGAAGGGGGCGTAGGATTTTCTAGCGTTATTTGAAAAAACAACGAAAGAGTAAATATGAATAGTTTTTTCTACTGAAAGTAAGGAGCAGCATTAAAACTTAAAACGAACAAAAATTATTAGGCATATGAGGAGTTTACCTCCTCGTAATACCTCACTCTTTACGCTAAAGTATTTTTAGTAATTTCAACAATTTATTCTACGGCCTTTGTGATTCAGAGGTTATTCTTAAGGAATTGGGACAAAATGTAAGCTTTAGTGTAAAGAGCGAGGTATCGACGAGGGTTTAACCCCCTCATATACGCAATTAAAACATACGAATATAGAAGTTCGTTACGTAAGTTAATTCGTAAGTTACGTTTATTTTTTTACCAATGAAAATGTTCGTAAAAAATTAAAAGTTCTAGTTGCCTTTTTAAGTAATCAAAAAAATTAGAGGGAAACTAGGCCTCCTCCCTCGCTCCTATTTTCTCAAAATCTTCCGATTAATTAATATGCAAATTTCGTTTTAATTATTTATGTGCGGAGAGCCAAGATCAAAACATGCATTAATTCAAAAACGTGCAGAAATTAACTAAAAAAAATAAGTTTTTTTAAATGAAAGTAAGGAGCAACATTAAAACTTAAAACGAACAGAAATTACTCCGTATATGAAAGGGGATTTTCCTCCTCAACGTCCCGCTCTTTACGCTAAAGTTTCTTACTGTTTTAAAAAGTGAAGTTAAGAGAAAGAGTCAAACTTTAGCGTAAAGAGCGGGACATTGAGGAGGAAAAGCCCCTTTCATATACGGAGTATTTTCTGTTCGTTTTAAGTTTTAATGTTGCTCCTTGATTTCATTTAAAAAAAAAACTTGTTTTTTTAGTTACTTAGATACAGGATATGCACTCGCCAACTAGATTTTTCCGTTTGAAGAGCAGGTTTCTTCAAACATTCGAAAAGCAAATAATTTTTCTTGTCACATTGCCTTTCTGTTTATAATTAAAATGAAATCAAAAGATATAATAATGGGCAGTTTCAGTGGCGGCCTTATTGTGGCGGTCTTTTGCAAATTCGGAAACTTAATAATTTTAACATGATTGTTCGGATTCACCATAAAAAGTCTATTGTTTTGATACCCACATTGCTACCAATTACATTTGTAAGGATTTCGTTTACTGTTGATACTGTGATGCAAAAGGTGGCTGTATCTTTATCAAGACTAGACCTACTTTGCCTGAGCAACGTGAAGTGTTGCGGCAACCTTTGCCCGGTTTCGCCGAATAAAGTGTTGCGAGAGCAACACTTTGGTTTTGTTTCTTTGCTATCGGTTAAACGCTGAAGTTGTCAGTCTATCGAAGCTTTTAAAGCGTGATGTTCAAAGAAGAACGCGATCAGTAATCACACGATCAAAGGCTATTCCTCAGCGTTGAAAAAACAACAATAACAAAAGAATATCGAAAGAAGGGACTAAATTGACTTTGCAGCCAGTTGAACTTTATCCTTTTCAATCGTAGACATCGTGACGGATCAAGACTTGGAACAATACCTTATATAATCTAGTTGGTATTATAAAGCTATCCGTAACTTTTCAGGATCAAAATACCATAGATGACACTATTAATTATTACGAAACTGCCTCGTTGTTTTACGTTATCGTTTGTACCCGTTGCGTAAACACTTAATTCTAGGTTACAGTGAGTATGGGTAGGCTACACCAACTAGCAAAAGTTACAAGCCCCTCTTCACTAAAGATGATTGTAGCCTAACAGACGATTATTACTTACAAGTCCCCTACATGTCTTACCACTGGAACCAATTCGGTCTTATCATCAAATACACTGGAAACAAATAATAGGTACACCAAATAGCAAAATTTGCAAACCCCTCACTGCCGAAGATGATTATGAGCTAACAGCTGACCTTTCCTTACAAGTCCCCTACATGTCTCAAAATTTGTATTGGCTTATTTTTGGTTTTAGTGTGTACCCTACTACTGAAGTTGTCGACCCCTTGAAACTTTCAAACTAGTATATCTCATGAAGGAATTTTTGTATTAAAAAATGGATTACATATACTTAAATAAGCTCATCAAGAGTTATCCATTGCCCTCGAAAAAAAAAATTCTATCTGTCTTAGTTCAAAAGTTGATTTTTTTGCCGTAGGCCAACTTTCTAACGTCACCACTTAGAAAGGAGCAAAGGATAAGCTCCAGTTTCTTTAGCAATGACAAAACTTTTGAAATTTAAGAGGTACATCTGATAACATTTCTCTACCTCAATCCCAAGTCCGAAAAAACAAATGATAAACCCAGCAAAAATCACGGCAGCACTTTCGGACCCGTGGGAAAATGCCGCTTTTTTGCTTCTGTAAATTTTTCTATTTATCACTCAAAGAAGATATATTGGCTGTGGAGCCGAGTAACTGCCGCATATATTTAACATTTATAAATTTTAGTTCATCTTCAATTTGAAAGTGGTGCCTGCCTGCTTGCCTGCTATAACGGAGCTTTCCACTCGAAAGCTGAAACATGGTTTGATGAAACGAAAGCTTGGCTGCATAACTTCAGATATTCCTCTCTGACATAGGCTACATAACTCCACTTCACTTCGCACACCATAGGCTCTGGCTCGTGGACAAGCAAATACCATCCTTTTTGGCCCCAGGCAAGAGTTCTGCGGAGCTTTCCAAAATGTAATGCCATATTCATCAATCCGGCCTGAGGTCCACACTATCCATAAAAACCGCACAGGTTAGACCCTTACCAGTTTCCAGGAAGAATAAGCCGACGTTGACGGCATAGGAAAAAAAAACCGGGACAAAACCAAAGTGTTGCTCTCGCAGCACAAATACTGTTGCCGTGACTTGGGCAAATACATTGATAATAATTGCTGCCCGCATCCCCCCAAGCATTCGCAAAAGTATCTTTGGCTGTTTGGATTGCCAGATAGATTTTCTGAAGCCGAAACCGCAAAGCCGCGACCTAAGCTGTCAGTTTTCTTCCGTATACGTATTACGTTGTTTCACCCACAAACTGAAACTGAACTGAAACGGAAAACTGAAACGCCAAAATCAAAATTCAAGAAAACCAATCAACACTATCTAATATTACCTAGCAACATCCCGAAGCTACTGAAAATACTTAAATAAAAAGCTACACTTTTTATTGTAATTGGCTGGGTTTTCTTTATTAAACTTAGGCTGATATGTAAAAATAAAGTTGAATTGTTGAAAAAATAAAGTAGAAAAATCGTGTAGAGTCAGAAAGAAACAAAGATTTAAAATTGATTCGAAAAGTAAAAAATTAGTCGAAATTAATAGTAGGCTCATTTCCTTACGACAAGAGGGATTGAACCTGACTGCCTGCGATAAGCGGACACGCTCTCATCTACTGCGCTATCGTAAGGTATTGAAAGGTTAAATTTTGTCTTATAGTTTACTCACATTCTTTTCACGGAAGAGTTATAATAGTTAATACGACTTCTTTGTTTAGCTATCAGCAGACTTGAGGTTTTATTTATATCGATTGGTAGTTCAAAACATGAAAAGCTAATATCACGATATGGCACAGATAACAAATGGCGAAAAAGATGAATGAAATCAAAAATGTATAGTGATATACTATCGTTGCAATTTCGTCTCAGTACCACTCTGTTCTCGCAAATCTGGGATATACTAGGGCAAAATGCTTAATTAAATGATTCTTTATTTAATTGTTTCCATAGACAGTAGGAGTCAATGGTTAATTAGAAATAAATACAAACAACAAGTAGAAACAGCAGGGTTTTTTTTTTCTTAAGACAGTGGAACGTTATCCGTAAATGAATATTTCGATCCTAAATCCAAGGGCAGTCCTCAGCAAAACAAATGAAAATATAAAAGAAACTTGCGTTAAAATACGACCATTAAAACTGATTTTTATTTTAAAAATAGTCCTAGCCTCCATACTTCAGGGAAATTCAACCAGAAGTGGTACATCAAGTGATGGGACAAAAAACAATTCATTCGAGTGAAATAAAAATAATTAAAAGCACGCTTTCAATGCTGATCTTACCCTTTTGGCAGCTAGCCTCAAAGATCTTTCTGTAACAGGTGCAGCGGTATTGTCTACTAGCTTTTTTAATCATTTTTAATTAGATTTGTGTATAAAGCATTTAGTGAGTACTCCTCCTAATCTCCATTAAAAAAAATATTTATTTTGAGTGTAATTTAACTGCTTCTCGAACAACCTGTTTTATATCGAACAACCTGGTTATCAAAAACACGGTTGCTTAAAGTAGGATGAAGATAAATATTAATGTAGAGATTTGGTTAATTCTTCGTGCTGTTGTATGCGTTTCTCGAAATTCTTATGAGTTCCACCAAAATAGTAATTGCATCAGTAACATGGTATTGGAAAAGCCTTTCTTCGGCGAATAATTGAGGTTTTGTCTTTATCAGTATTTAGGAAGTTCATGATTTTGAAATTATAAGTAAATAAGATTATTAAGATTAGTTAAGATTATTTTGTGTGCAAACTTTTTTTAAATTTTGTAGTGACTTTTGGGATATATGGAAGATAGATTATATTTGAGGGCTTATCTGAAGCCTCAAATGGTAAAAGACCTTTCATTTTAAGGGAGTGTCTTTTTAGTCTACGGCTAATTGTATTATTAATTAGGACAGTGGGATATCCGCTTCCAAAAAGTATGTGTCTGATTAAGTGTAGTTCATCTGTGATTTGAAATTCAGAGCAAATGTTTATGGCACGATCGACGAAAGTTAGAACAGCACGAAGTTACATCAGTTCTGTTAAATTTAAATTAAATGTTTTAAATTAAAACAAAGATATCTTTTTTTGTGTTGGTTTCGGTAAATAGTAAAGTCTAGTTTATCAGTACTATAAATAATTAACAGATCTAGAAACGGTAATTTATTTGCAATTTCAATTTTTATGGTAAACTGTAAATTTAAATCATATGTATTAAGGTGTATATTAAGGCATAATCATATCTAAAAAGCCCCCAAGTTCATTTTTCTCCATAAATTCAAAGGGATATTACGTCATCCAGGTAATGTCCCCAATTGATATGTTTCAAACAATATGAATTTAAAGCCCAATTTTCGAGGATTTCTACCTAAATATTCACCAGTAATCCAGATAGAGGTGCCCCCATTAGAAAAGCCTTCATTTGCTGATAAAAGAATTACGGAATGACAGATTGCCGGAATGACAGATTCCTTTTCGGCCAACTGTCTAGGGCTAAACGGAAAGCAGGTCGTTCTCGTCTGGGGTGGGAGGATGTCATAAATAAAGATTTAAGGGAATTCTCCCGTTTATCAAAATGAAGTAAAAAAAAATGACATTAAACGCAAAATATCAAATTAAAAAAAAATGGATATAAGAAAATAGGTTTACCTGGTATTAAATTTATTTGAATTTTCCTCTCTTGCATTATGGAAGTCTAATCATAATCATAACGCTTCCAAAAAATCGCAGATAGCTTTAAAATCGTAGTAACAGCATACCTGAATACAACGGTGAGGGAGGAGGCCTGAAATTTGTGTATATGTGTTTGAGCTCGATCTGCCTGAAATCTTTGTACTTTATCTCTCTTTCTTTCTTTATGTCTTCAAAGAAACTTTTATGCCGATTTAGTCCCTCTGAAGCTTTCTTTAGTAAATAGAAAGTTCTAGTTTAGACTGTAAGTCCTGATAAAAAGTACAAAAACCTTAAGTTGAATTAATACATCCTTGTATTTCATTGTATTATAGGAGGGGCAGGATCCCCTCTAAAATAATGTGGCTTACTTTTTTTTATGTTTGTAGCCCGATCTGCGTCAGTTCTTTTTTCTTTTTCCCCTCTTTTGCCTTCCAAGTCCATTAAGGCTCAGTTTGTTTCTCATAAGGTTTATAATAAGTTTTGTTTTATAATAAAGTTTTATTGCTAATGTTTTTTTTTTCAAAAAGCCCTAACAAAACACCTTGAAGTCGTATTAAAACATTGCTGTTTATATCAGGAGGGATTTAAAAGGTAAGAAATAGCACAGGTACCCTCATAAAAATTAAAAACTAACCACAAAATTTTTTTTTTTCGTATTTTGAGAACCCACACGCACGCACTCTAAAGAAAGAATTTCCTGGTTCTAGTATTTCGCAACCTAACATCCCCCTTTTTCAGGCATTGTCTTCAGTTTTAAATCGCCCATTTCCTAATCAAACCTTTCCATTTTTAGGCAAGATTCTATGCACCTAGTACCATCTTCATTGATGAAATTGATTCAATATGTTCTCGACGAGGTTCAGAAAGTGAACATGAAGCTTCCAGACGTGTGAAATCGGAGCTTCTTGTCCAAATGGATGGAATTGCCTCCAGCAGGTACGCGGTTTTAAACTGTTACTATGATACTGGTAAATCCTGGGAACCCTCCTTTTCATCGTTTTTATTGATCGAGTGAAGCATTACCTGTCGGAGGCTGGTGTCATCCTGTTTGCAGATGACACTTTGCTTTTTTTAGCTGCACCTTCGCTTGATGTTTTGTATAATAAAATTTATAATGCAGTCTCTGAGTTTCCAACTTTTTCTCAACAAAATTTGTTAACCCTAAACTTTTCTAAAACTGTTTTCATGATATTTTCTAGACTTTTGTCAAGTACTGGAAATGATCAAATCGCGGTTCGAGGAAATGTGATAAAAAAGTATGTGGTTTTAAACTGTTACTATGATACTGGTTTCTGACTTTGATAAAATGAAAGCCGTGTTTCTTCCTTGATTCTTTCTTGACCAGTTCCAGCGAGTCAGTTAATATAATCAACTTGATTAATCAGTCAATCAATTAGTCAATTAGCTAATCAGTAAATTAGTCTGTGCAGTAAATTCTCAAATTAAAAAATTAATATAATTCAATGAATAAATTCAGGTAATCAACAAATTATTCTATCATATTTTCCAGTTCTAGCAATGATCAGAATTTGTCGAGTGTTGAATTAATTAATCCACTTGATTAACCAGTCAATCATTTAGTCAATTAATCGATTAGTCTATTCGTGAGTTAAGCAAATTGCTTTTTTAATCAGTTGATTCAGAAACTCATTCAAGGAGATAGGAAGCATGAAATTATGTTATATAGAATTTATTTACTCAGGTAGGAAGGATGGAGCACATAGACAGGTAGTTGGGTTCATGATGAATAAGGAAGCCGCTAAGTTTTGGTTAGGCTGGACAGGTATTCAATAATAGAATACTAATCGCTCATTTTATGGATAAAAAGCGCAGGTTATCAGTTATAGTAGCATATGCCCCCCGCAGGACCGACTGACGGAGACAGTGTTGACTTTTTGACTTAAAGTTACAGGTGCAAATAGGCAGGTTCCCAGGTAAAAAATATAGTGTTTTTATTAGGAGATTTTAACGGCAAAGGCAGGTAGAAATAGGGATTGATGGTATTCAAGCGTGGTAAGTTTGATGTAGGAAAAGAAAACAGCAATGGCTACAGACTTTTGAAATTTTTTAAGTATAACAATCTAGTTATAATCAATGCAGTAATTGGTCATAAAATGCCCCATAAGTTAACATTTTATTCACGTGATGATAAGACAGCTAACCTTATTGATTATGTTATTGTGAACCGAAGACTGGCTTGATCAATACAAGATGAAAACAAAGGGTTTTCATCCCTTAAAAAAAGGCAAGCGAATATTTTGGTTTAAAAAAAGAAGAAGAGTAAAAAAAAAGAAAAAAAAAGAATAGTCGAGGGAATATTTTGCTTTGAAAAAAAGAAGAAGAGTAAAAAAAAAAAGAAGAGTCAAGGGAGCTTTAAAAAAGAAGAAGAGTAAAAAAAAGGAAAAAAAAAGAAGAGTCAAGGGAATATTTTGCTTTAAAATAAGAAGAAGAGTAAAAAAAAGAAAAAAAAAGAAAAGTCAAGGGAATATTTGGCTTTAAAAAAAGAGGAAGAATAGAAAAAAAAAGAAGAGTCGAGGGAATATTAGTCCTCAATGTTGAAAAGGGAGATAATTCAAATTATAATAATTAAAAAAATGTAATATCAAAAGTGAATAAAAGGAAAAATCAAATCAAAAGACACAAAGTATTCGAAAGTATTATTAATAGAATATTAGTTGTTCATTTTATGACCAAAAAGTGTAGGACATGGTATCAGTCATTGTAGTACATGCCCCTGAAGACCAACTGATTGGGATAGACGTGACTCAGATAAATTTTACATACGGCTAGAGTAACAAATAGAAAGGGTCCCAGGTAGAAATAGGGTATTTTTATTAAGGGATTTTAATGCCCGGGTCGGTAGAACCAAGGACAGATGGTATCCAAGCCTAAGTAAATTTGGTGTAGAAAAAGAAAACAGTAATGGTTACAGAGTTCTACAGTATTGTAGGTACAACAATCTAGCTATAATTAATACAGTGTTTAAGTCATAAAATAGCCAACAAAAGTTAACATGGCATTCACATGATGGTAAAACAACTAACCTTATTGATAATCTTAATGTCAACTGAAGACTGGCAAAATCAATACAAGATACTAGGGTATATAGGAGTGCCATTATTGATGTTAAAAGTGAAGATAACCATCTAGTATTGTCTAGGGTTGATTTAAAGCTGAAATTTCGGAAAGGTAACTACCTCCCGGGAAGTTTTGATGTTGGTAGGCTCCAGGATGAGAATTTGAGAGAAACTTTCCAGGAAGAGTTGAATAGTAAACCCCTCCCCCACCCCCTGGGAAGTTATTATATTAGCAGACTGCAGGATGAGAATTTGAGAGAAACATTCCAGGAGCAGTTGAAAGCTAAACTGGAAAGCTTAAAGTTGGACGATGTAGAGGTAGACGATGGATGGACTAATTTTAGGAAAATGATTTGTGAAGTTGTTGATGGTGTCTTAGGAAAGAAAGTTAGGACAAAATTGATGAGGATCTGGAAGATACTGCTAGATGGCATAATAGTAAAATATTGTACTGGCTTATTAATAAATTAAGAGGAAGTAGTCAATTTGGACTTGTCTCAGTTAAAGATAGGAACGGGGTCGCAATTAGTGATAAGTAAAGAGGTAAAGAGACTAAGAGAGATGTGCAGAACATTTTGAGAATGTGCTAAACCGAGGTTGAGTTGCAAGAAAAGATATAGAGGAAAATAAAAAAGTGTGTGGTATTTTCAGTATGAAGAAAGATTTATTTTGTGAGGAAGAATTAGTGACAGTACTAAAAGAATAAAAAACAATAGGATCCCAGGTGCTGAGAGTGTAGTAAAGGAGTTTCTTAGAGATGGTGGCTCTGAGGTTGGAAATAAGTTACTGAAGATTATGAATATGATTTTTGAAAAAGGGAAGTGTCTAACGATTTTAGGAAAACCGTGATTAAACCACTGAATAAGAAAGTTAACAAGAGTGAGTGTCATAACTATTGAGGCATTAGTCTGGTCTCTGTAGGTGGGAAAATACTTAGTAATATGGTACTTTTTAGACAGAGAGATGCTGCAGACAAAGTTTTAAGAGAAGAACGGTGTGGTTTTAGAAAAAGTAGTCGACCAAATTTTCACTCTTCTGAGGTCAGGAAGAAGTTATTGACGATTATAAATGTAACTTGAAAAAGGGAAATATCTAGCTATTTTAGGAAAACCCTAATTAAAACACAGTCTAAGAAAGCTCGACTGAAATCCACTCGACTGATCAATTAATACAAGTCAGTAAACAAATGAAGTCAATTATTCAATTATGGTTTCTAATTCCGGTGATAATCCAAGCAAGATTGTAATGCTCCAGACAGTGAGCAATTTCCTTTGGGGTGTACCTAAAACTGGAAAAGGTCCCTAACAGCCCCCAAAGAAGCTCCCAAGTTCCTAAAAACCCCTTTTTCAAGGTTAAGCCATGTCAGTACTTAAACTAAAAAGTCTTTTAGTGTGCGACCATTAGTAATCTGAATACTGCAGAATAATTTCAAGGCTACAGCATCCAAGTCTTATTGATAGGGATTGGCGAAGAGATTTGATGTCCTTGGCCTCTTGAAGTCACTTAGGCCTCTGCGCTTTTCTTTTATGTCAGTATTACCGGAAATGTGACATTTTTTCTCAGTTCGCTCTTAATGGATTCACATATTCACCGAAAAGCCATTAATGTCTAACCCTTGCGTACCTAATCCTTATGTCCTTAATGCAGTGGTAGCTGCAACCTAGTAAAGAACACCGGGCCGTAGTAATCAAAAATTAAAAAGATGTTTAAAAAAATTAATAAATTAATGCTCCAAAAGAAACTCAACCAAAAGAAATTAAGGAGTGGTAGTAGTTATTCACTTTTAACTCAAAATTAATTTGCAGTCTCGAAATTTTATTTCTGAATCAAATAAAAAACACGCCTGAAACTTATAGAAAATGAAACTTTATGAAACTTAATGAAATTAAAACTCAATGAAAATTATAGAAAATGTAACTTATAGCTACATCTCCGAATCATTAAAATGACACCATCGTTTTCCATTTTTTCATCCCAAAGCCCTTAGGTTTCTATACTAATGTACTGCCTCATGGCATATTGCTCTGGGCCTAGACTGCATAGTGTGAGGTGTCAAGTTTTGCACTCGAACTTGCTCTATAAATGGTGTCAAAGCAAGCAGAACATGGGTGGGCTATTTTCTTCAGCACTAAAGTACTCTTCCCATCATCAATCAAAATAACAAATGTGAAAAAAGAATGTTGCTTTAAGTTGTGAAAGTTATTTTGACAACCAGAAAGAGCTAAAGTGAAGAAGAACGTTGGAAGCTTGCAGAAAAGGCAAGAAAATAAAAGTAGATGGTTGCTGAACAGCAAGCAAAGAATAGAGGCTCTTGAAAAGTCATTACAAGAAAAAAATACGTCATTGGGTGCAAGGAGCAAGCTACTGGCAAACTTTTTGAAGAAGCTAGAGATTGGCTTAAAATTGACATTGAAAAGATGAAATGTAGCACGCCCAAGTCGTGTAAATCACTTTTATTGCACACCGAACAGAAAAAGGAATCAGCAGCTTTTAAAATTGATTCATGTCATTCATGAATCAATGACATTTTCTGGTCGAATCATCTTGATATCACACATGTCAATGTGTGATCACACATGTCACACATCACACAGAAAAAGGAATCAGCAGCTTTTGAAAATAATCAGGAAATCATTAATCAATGACATTTTCTGGTCGAATCATCTTGACATCACACATGTCTTTCCAGAAGATGATGACGCTACATTGTCGACCTTCCTGGTTTCAAACTTATGGGAGGTCGGTTTGAACATCAAGTATTATGTTAAGTGTGTTATTTATACGGGAAACAACAGGTAGATCAGGTTCCTTTGGTCCTTTTTTGTGTGTAAAGAATGTCTCTAAAAGTTTATTTTTTCGCCCAAAAAGTCCCCATTTTTGACCCCTTGAACCTGTAGTATGCCAATAAATAAGTAATTAGTCAATCAGTCAATTAAACAATCGATTCGATTGTAGTACCTTTGAATAGCTATTGTTTATTCGCCTACATTAATTGACCAATAGACTAATTCAGTGATTTGATTGATTGAACCATTAATGATTGATCAATGTAGTAATTGTAATAGTTTGGATTGTTTTATTGACCATTAACGAATTCTAGACTTTATAATGACTCACTGGAACGAATCTGTTCAATCAGTTAATCAATTAATCAATCAATTATTCAATCCAATTAATGAGTTCAGTAAATTATCGCATTAATCTAGTAATACCGGTCAATAAACAAGTTGAATTAATATGTTAATCAATTAATTATTCGGTTGCGGTTTCCAATTCCAGTGATGATGCAAGCAAGGTTGTAATGGTTTTGGCAGCGACCAATTTTCCATGGGATGTAGACGAAGCTCTAAGAAGACGCTTAGAAAAAAGAATCTATATCCCGTTACCAACATTGGAAGGAAGAGTATCTCTGTTGAATATCAATTTAAAAGAAGTGAAGGTAGATGAAGACGTGGATTTGGAGAAAATTGCCAAAAAGCTGGAAGGGTATTCTGGAGCTGATATTACAAACGTTTGCAGGTAGTTTATTTTTGATTAGTTTAATTTATTTTTGATTTATTTTAATTAGTTTTGTTAAAGCTTTATTTATCCTAGGGTCCCTATAGCACAGACAAAAGGTGTGTAATATAGATGTCCAACAGTCATATCTTACATTGTTAGAACTGGGTGTCGGGTATTAGGCGTGTCTTGTAGATATTCGTCTTGATTTGGATTTATGGTTGAAGACAGTGTTGTCAGGTCTATTGAACGGGCAGTTTGCTCAAGCGATCAATTCATTATTGTTAAATAATAATTATCAAATGATCATAGGTGCAAAACTGATAAGTAATCATCAGAAAATTTATCCCCCCGCGCGCGCAAGTCGTTACGCGCCATAGTAGTTGCGCGCCATTGTAGTTGTGTCCCTGTGTCCCATCTGTGAACATATATATATATATATATATATATATATATATATATATATATATATATATATATATATATATATATATATATATATATATATATATATATATATTTAACTACGTAAAACTTGCGAATGTACAAAATTCTTGGCTGTCCCATTGTCTGTGCATATAAATAGATTCTCAGGTTTACCGACTCTTGAACATGCAACATATAATTGTCCATGGGAAAAACAATCTGTATTCAGATCATTATTCTAATGATTGCCCTTGAGCTTTGTTGATGGTGATTGCTAATCGAACATTCCCTGTGTCCCTGTCGTCATTTATATACCCCCCTTTGCCCCCCGGCGTCCCCGTTGTTGTTGTTTCCCTGTGTCCCGGTCGTCATTTGTGTCCCGGTGTCCCAGTCTGTAATTTCTCTTTGAGTGTCGCGGTCGTCATTTATATTCCCTGTTTCGCGGTGTTCCGGTCGTCATTTTTGTCCCGGTCGTCATTTGTGTTCCGGTGTCCCGGTCTGTAATTTCTCTTTGAGTGTCCTGGTCGTCATTTATATTCCCTGTGTACCGGTCGTCATTTGTGTCCCGGTGCTTTGTTGATGGTGATTGCTAATCGAACATTCCTTATGTCCCGGTCGCTTTCTCTTTGAGTGTCCCGGTCGTCATTTATATTCCCTATGTCCCGGTGTCCCGGTCATCATTTGTGTCCCGATGTCCCGGTGTGTAATTTCGTCAATCAACAAACATGACGTCAGTCGACACACAAACATGACGTCACTCGACACACAGACAACTTATTTTTATATATATATAGATGTCCCGGTGTCCCGGTCGTCATTTGTGTCCCGATGTCCCGGTCTGTAATTTCATCAGTCGACAAACATGACGTCAGTCGACACACAAACATGACGTCACTCGACAGACACACACACACACACACACAGACAACTTATTTATATATATATATATATATATATATATATATATATATATATATATATATATATATATATATATAATGAACCAAAAATAGAAAAAAATATATATTTTATATATTTTAAAGTCTGGCATTGAAGCTTGATCTCTCAGTTCAAGACCTCCCCTTTGTTTGTACATGAGTACATTGAGGAAATGATAATAAGCCAAATGACGCTATTTAAAGCTATATGCCACATAAATTGAAAAGAAATGAAAATTGAGAAAAAATGAAGAAACAAAATTACATTCGGTTTTGCCGATACTGAAAGAAAGCTACATTGGCAGATTTTTTTTTCAGGAGATGTGCTTTCTATTTGTGTATTTAAAAATGGAAATTTTAAAGAAATCATAAAATCAAGTTAGGTTTAATTTTGATGCATGCAACAGCAACAGCTCTGACTTTCGAATATTAGGAATATTATGAAGAGGAATATTAACATGAATTTTAAAAATCCTTGACTTTTAAAACAAATAATGTATAGCCCCAGAAAATTCTTATATATAAATCACATTAATCCTTCAATAGCAACTTGCATTACCAAAATTCAGGTTTTGTCTTTATATTGATTATTTGAAGCTTAGCAAGGGAAATGATTAATTTTAGAACATCAGCAAGCGCATGCATAAAGATTTAGTTACGTTTTCTTTTTTTAACTCCAACTACACGTCGAAAAACGAAATTTACTGCTCATAGTTTCACGCTGTCTATGCATCCAAATACTTTCAGTGAACCTCTAAGCATTATGCAACATATTGTCTTCTGACCCCCCCCCGCCACCATTTTCATAGTAAACAATATTATAATGTTATCAATGGCTTATATGCCATAGCTGTGGCATAGTATGTCAATTTCAAATCTTAGAAACCCTAACCTGTAGTAAAAGATATGTTTGTAAAAGCCGATTCCACCATAAATACTTTTAGTCTGGATTAGAAACTTGAAGCTCCTACTGGCAAAATCCTCCCCTTTGTTGGTGTATCCCTTTTTTCGTTTGCGCTGTTGGCATCATTTTAACAACTTGCTCTCCATCAGCTCCTACAGACTTATGGGAAAAATATAAGTCAAAAATGTCCGAAGATATACTCCATCGAAAACAGTTAGAGACGTCAGATATGACTTTTGATTTTACATCAGAAATTTATAACTACACTTTAGTTATTATAGAAGATTTGTGCGTACGTATGGCAAACAAACCTCTTCAGGATTTGGGAATGCCTTCACCTAAACGTATCGCTGCTGTTTCGACTTGTGTAGAATTGGATCGTGAAAAAAGTTACAGTACGAATGATCTATTGTCGTATGTACAAAATAACATTTCCAAGTTAACGTCGGAACAAAAAGACATTTATGATACGATAGACTCAATTTCAGGACGTATACAACTACCTGCTGATTTCTGTAATTTAGTGACGTCCAAAAATTAATTGATTGAAAAAGTATTTCCGAATATTCTAAAAAATTATAAAAATAATAAATGGCTAAGTGAAAGAGCGATTCTCGCACCCAAAAATATAGACGTCCACGAAATCAACTATATTGTTTTGACCAAGATTCGAGACCAGGCAGTCCTTTACAAGTCAGTCGACACAGTTTTGGAACCAAATGAAGCGGTTAATTATCCATCTGAATTTTTAAATTCCATAGATCTTTCAGGGTTTCCACCACACGTGCTACAACTAAAAATAGGCGTACCAATAATACTTTTAAGAAATATCAACCCACCAAAGCTTTGCAATGGCACGCGACTTGCCGTAAAAAAAAACAATGGAAAACCTAATAGAGGCCACAATCTTGACAGGGCCTTTTGAGGGTGAGGCTGTTCTTATTCCTCGCATTCCCATGATTCCAACGGATCTGCCTTTTCAATATAAAAGATTGCAATTCCCAATTCGATTAGCATTTGCAATCACCATTAATAAAGCTCAAGGTCAATCATTAGAAAAATGTGGTATAGATCTTAATACTGATTGTTTTTCCCATGGACAATTGTGCGTTGCATGTTCGAGGGTCGGTAAACCTGACAATCTATTTATATGCAGCGACAATTGGACAGCGAAAAATGTTGTATATTCGCAAGTTTTACGCAGTTAATTTGTATTGTATCTACCTATCTATCTATCTATATAAAAACGAGTTGTGTGTATGCATGTTTGTTTGTTTGTAAAAAGAGTGTTTGCATATGACGTCATTATTAGTACATACGGCTTTGTATATGCACAGACAATGGGAAAGCCAAGAATGTTGTATATTCGCAATTTTTACGTAGTTTAACTCCTGCAGACGAAATGAATGCTTGCCTGAAAAATTCTAATTTATGGGCACACGTAAAAATATTAAAATTAACTACAAATATGCGTGTCCGATTGCAAAACGATGACTCTGGTAAAACATTTTCAGATCAATTGCTGGCAATTGGAAACGGAAAGCTCCCAGTAGTGGGAAAGCCAAAAATGTTGTATATTTGCAATTTTTACGTAGTTTGAAACACATATATAAATCTATCTATATTCACAGGTGGGACACAGGGACACAACTACAATGGCGCGTAACGACTTACGCGCGTGGGGGGGCTTGGGTGGGGCGCGAAGCGCCCCACCAACTAGGTGTTGGGGTGGCGCTTCGCGCCACCCCAACAGCTAGTTTTCATATATATAGAAGATAAATAAGTTGTCTGTGTGTCTGTGTGTCGAGTGACGTCATCTTTGTGTGTCGACTGACGTCATGTTTGTTGATTGACGAAATTACACACCGGGACATCGGGACACAAATGACGACCGGGACACCGGGACATAGGGAATATAAATGACGACCGAAACACTCAAAGAGAAAGCGACCGGGACACAAGGAATGTTCGATTAGCAATCACCATCAACAAAGCACCGGGACACAAATGACGACCGGGACACAGGGAATATAAATGACAACCATGACACTCAGAGAGAAATTACAGACCGAGACACCGGGACAAAAATGACGACCGGGACACCGGGACACAGGGAATAGGACACCGGGACACAAATGACGACCGGGACACAGGGGAACAACAACAACGGGGATGCCGGGGGGCACAGGGGGATATATAAATGACGACAGGGACACAGGGAATGTTCGATTAGCAATCACTATCAACAAAGTTCAAGGGCAATCATTAGAATAATGAGGTATAGATCTGTAGTTGCGAGGAAGTCTCCTTTTCCAATACAGATTGTTTTTCCCATGGACAATTATATGTTGCATGTTCAAGAGTCGGTAAACCTGACAATCTATTTATGTGCACAGACAATGGGACAGCCAAGAATGTTGTACATTCGCAAGTTTTACGTAGTTAAAAATATATATATATATCTATCTATATTCACAGGTGGGACACAGGGACACAACTACAATGGCGCGTAACTAATATGGCGCGTACCGACTTGCGCGCGCGGGGGGTCTTGGGGGGGGCGAAGCGCCCCCACCAACTAGGTGTTGGGTTGGCGCTCGCGCCACCCCAACACCTAGTATTAATTAATTATAGATTGTTAATAATTAATTAATTAATTATTATCAATTAATATTATTGATAATATGATAATATTAATAATCTTTTCATAGAAAGCCTTTCACGCTAAACCGGAGCTTGAATCTCTATCTCCATTGCACGTTTTTAGTTTTTGAATAGATTTCCTGTATTGATTGTGATGATATTAGACGACAATTATGACGTTTTATGAATATTTGGTGATGATTTTAGACGATAATTATGATGGTTTTATGAATAATTGTTGTTGATTTTAGTCGATAAATATGATTGTTTTATGAATAATTGTCATTGCTTTCAAGGGACGCGTCTATGATGTCGATGAGGAGGAAAATAGCTGGCTTACGTCCAGATCAAATTCGGCAATTATCTAAAGAAGAGTTAGACTTACCCGTAACCAGAGAAGACTTTGACGAAGCTATCAAAAGATGTAATAAGTCAGTTTCAGCTGACGATCTAGAGAAATATGTAAAATGGATGAAAGAATTTGGTTCCACATAAATGTATAAACCTTTGTCGGGATACCTGGACACAGGTGGACTGGGGACAGCTTTGTGTGTTAGGCCTCCTCCGCCCTTAGGTTAAACCCATCACCATCCAAAACCCCTTAACCTGCAAAGAGTAGATCTGTGTATATGTTTCTTTCTTGAGACCTTTCTTACCACATCCATTATGTACGGAAATTGTTTAGGGGGAACAGTAATGATAAAATGAACGATTTTTTAAAGATATGTTTGACGTGGTAGTAACTATGAAGAATAATTTGTTTCTATTATTAGCTAATCTATTCCATTAGTTCTAATTTTATACTAATAAGCAACATTGTTGGAGTTATATGTATGAATTTAAGGCTATTCTCTGAATATTATATATATTTAAATACGTTTTAATTTTTTTTAATGGATATTTTGTACTTCAATTTGAAATCTAATAAAGTCAAATTATAGCAGTTTTTTATTTTTGTATATCTGGAAGACTTCTTTTGGTTTCGTATGCATTAAATCTTATCAGTTTCCCTGTATTTTATTATCTGATATTCGTGACATACATACGAAGCAAGAATTTTATATACGAAAATAAGGCGAATAAATAATTATGAATTTTCATATTATTTTACACAATAGACAATAATAGAAAGATACATAGATCAGCGTATTTCAAAAGCCCAAGAGCCATAAACACAGAAAAAAATAAATAAAATATATGAAAAATATCTAATAAATTAATAAATTATAAAGGGAAAAAATACGTAAATCTTGATGAAGGAAGTGGCTCAATCCCACACATTACGGGGATTATGAAAAACAGCAATAAATCAACATCCCTAAGAGCATGTTTAAGAGATACATGTTTGAGAACATGTTTAAAATATATGAATTATAGAGAGATAAATTAATTTTATAAACTTTTCATTCCTTCTGAGCATTTATCTATGTTCACACCAACTGGAAATACTGTGGTTGGGTTACAGCTTTGTATAATACCAGGTAACAGCAAATCGATCCCATGTAAATATTTTCCCTTAAATCAAAGAGCACCTGGTACTTCCGGAGAAAATGGTCCAAATGGGGGGGGGGGAATTATACCGCCCTTCAGGAGCTACTATCTTTTTGTCAAATACCTCGTACCTGCACTGAATTGGACGGCAATTCTCCCTAAGCTGAATGCATTGACATAAAATCACAGCCAGATTATAATGTTTCAATGTTGTAGAACTTAAAACCAGCCCTTGGCAACACTGAACTTTTTAACCCTGTAAGATAAATCATACCTGGCTTTCTAAATCTGTTGGTAAATCACGAGAATTAAGACCATCATTCCATAAGTAAGGCATTCCTACTTTTTCTAGTAATGATTTAATTTGGGATGGCCCCGAAGTTTTCAAATCATTATTTAACATCTGATATGCTGCTGTTGCTAGTATATCTTCATTTCTCTTAATTAACTTCAACCAAAATCTAATCATCAAAATAGACCTACGTAGCTTTAAAGAAAACAGGCCCATGTCACCTTTCAGGATCTGTGAATGAGTAGTCTGGTGTAGTCCAAACACTCTTATAATGCTGGAGCTGGAGCGACTGCAACCACTGAGCCGCTTCTCTACCCCAAATCTCTGCTGCATATTCTATCGCTGGTAAAACATTTGTTTAAAATATTCTCTTATGCATTTTTAGGATTTTAATTCCCCATACCATCGGGTGTCTAAAAATTATAGACACGACCACTTTGCCAACGTGCAAACCGTTTATTTCATCAACGTGACTCTTTAAACTTCCATTTTCCGATAAAACAAATCCTGAATATTTTATTCTTTTACCTAAATTTAATTAATAAATTTATTAAATTTAAATCTATAATTTTCTTCACCACTTACTTTTTAAAATCAACTTCACTCTTTTCAACATTCAGTTTTAATTTTTTCATATGAAAATACTAGCTGTTGGGGTGGCGCTTCGCGCCACCCCAACACCTAGTTGGTGGGGGTGCTTCGCGCCCCCCCCAAGCCCCCCCGCGCGCGTAAGTCGTTACGCGCCATTGTAGTTGTGTCCCTATGTCCCACCTGTGAATATATATATATATATATATATATATATATATATATATATATATATATATATATATATATATATATATATATATATATATCTATATATATAAAAATAAGTTGTCCGTGTGTGGATCTGTGGATGGATCAGGTGACGTCATGTTTGTTCGCATATGACGTCTGAATTATTTCACACTAATACAAAAGAAGAAAAAAACTAAAAAAGGTAAAAACTACAAAAAAAACTAAAAAGAAAAAAAAAAACTAAAAAAGCTAAAAAACTAAAAAAAAACTAAAAAAAGGTAAAAATCTAATAACTAAAAAAAACTGAAAAAAATAAAAAAAGGCAAAAACTACAAAAAAAATAAAAACTAATAAAAAAACTAAAAAAGCTAAAAAACTAAAAAAACTAAAAAAAACTAAAAAAAGGTAAAAAACTAAAAAAAAACTAAAAACTAAAAAAGAAAAAAACTAAAAAAAAGGAAAAAACTGAAAAATAAAAGAGAAAAAGAAAACTAAAAAAATATGAATAAATATATATAAAAATAAGTTGTTTGTGGGTTATGTCTGTCTGTCTGTCTGTCGAGTGACGTCGTGTTTGTCCGCATATGACGTCTGAATTATTTCACACTAATACAAAAGAAGAAAAAAAACTAAAAAAGGTAAAAACTACAAAAAAAACTAAAAAGAAAAAAAACTAAAAAAGCTAAAAAACTAAAAAAAGGTAAAAAACTAAAAACTAAAAAAAACTGAAAAAACTAAAAAAAAACTAAAAACTAATAAAAAACTAAAAAAGCTAAAAAACTAAAAAACTAAAAAAACTAAAAAAGGTAAAAAACAAAAAAAAAACTAAAAACTAAAAAAGAAAAAACTAAAAAAAAAGGAAAAAACTGAAAAATAAGAGAAAAAGAAAACTAAAAAAATATTAATAAATATAAAAAATATAAATATAATATAAATTAGCAATCAACAAAGCACCGAGACACAAATGACGACCGGGACACAGGGAGTATAAATGACGACCAGGACATAAGTAAAAAAAAAAAACTAAAAAAACTAAAAAAATGGTAAAAACTACAAAAAAACTAAAAACTAATAAAAAAACTAAAAAATCTAAAAATCTAAATAAACTAAAAAAGAAAAAAAAGAAAAAAGGAGAAAAACAAAACTAAAAAACGAATGTATATACAGACCGGGACACCGGGATACAAATGACGACCGGGACACAGGGAATATAAATGACGACCGGGACACAGGGACACAACTACAATGGGGACGCTGGGGGGCACAGGGGGATATAAATGACGACCGGGACACCGGGACACAAGGAATATAAATGACGCCCGGGACACTCAAAGAGAAATCACAGACTGGAACACCGGGACACAAATGACGACCGGGACACAGGGAATATAAATGACGACCGGGACACAGGGACATAACTACAAAGGGGACGCCGGGGTGCACAGGGGGATATATAAATGACGATGGCGACTCAGGGAACGGTCGATTAGCAATCACCATCAACAAAGCTCAAGGGCAATCATTAGAATCATGAATTTTACCTTTTTTAGTTTTTTTCTTCTTTTGTATTAGTGTGAAATAATTCAGACGTCATATGCGGACAAACACGACGTCACTCGACAGACAGACAGACAGACATAACCCACAAACAACTTATTTTTATATATATTTATTCATATTTTTTTAGTTTTCTTTTTCTCTTTTATTTTTCAGTTTTTTCCTTTTTTTTAGTTTTTTTCTTTTTTAGTTTTTAGTTTTTTTTAGTTTTTACCTTTTTTTAGTTTTTTTTAGTTTTTTTAGTTTTTTAGCTTTTTTAGTTTTTTTATTAGTTTTTATTTTTTTTGTAGTTTTTGCCTTTTTTTATTTTTTTCAGTTTTTTTTTTAGTTATTAGATTTTTTACCTTTTTTTAGTTTTTTTTAGTTTTTTAGCTTTTTTAGTTTTTTTTTCTTTTTAGTTTTTTTTGTAGTTTTTACCTTTTTTAGTTTTTTTCTTCTTTTGTATTAGTGTGAAATAATTCAGACGTCATATGCGGACAAACATGACGTCACCTGATCCACAGATCCACACACAGACAACTTATTTTTATATATATAGATTTCTCTATGAGATTCAAAAGCGTCTGCAGATCTTGAATTGTACTAGTCACCAAAGCAATATCATCAGCAAATAATAATATCATCTGCAATAATGATCAATATCAATGATGCAATATCATCAAATGATGATGCAAATCTGCAATATCGTCTGCAAATAATGATATCATCTACAGTAATGATCAATATCAATGATGCAATATCATCAAATGATGATGCAAATCTGCAATATCGTCTGCAAATAATGATATCATCTACAGTAATGACCAATATCAATGATGCAATATCATCAAATATTGATGCAAATCTGCAATATCGTCTGCAAATAATGATATCATCTGCAATAATGATCAATATCAATGATGCGATATCATCAAATAATGATGCAAATCTGCAATATCGTCTGCAAATAATAGAAAATATAGTTTTTGGGTCCCTAGGCTAACTTTTGGAGCTCATCTATTTTCTAAAAAATCAACATCATTTAAAAAATGGTCAAACAATTTAGGAGAAAAAGTGCTGCCCTGTTGTACTCTGTGCTTAATATTAAAGGGCCTATAAGCCTTATTACCAACTTGTACGATTCCTCCCATGCAAATATACATACTCACTATCAACCTTACAAATAAATCAGGGACGCCACTTATAAACAGGGTAGCTTTCAATCTCTCTCTGTCGAATGTTTTATGGAGGTGCAGAAATCCTATATTAAGACACGCTTTTCCCTTTCCATATCTATCTATCAATGCCTTTAAAATAAATACTTTCATCTCCCGTCCCATACCCTGTTCTGAAACCTCCTTGTTCCTCATATATGATGTTATTTTTATTTAACCAATTAGAGAGCTTAGTATTAGCAAGCCCTATTAAGCGATAATTCTCATGTGCCTTCGGGCTTCTCTTTGAAAAAGCGGTATAAACAGTGATCACTTCAAATCACTTGACTATCGCCTTGAAGTTAACACGTTTTTTAAAGAAAAACAATTATCGGCATAAAAACTGAAAGAAATTTCCTAAATAACGTTATTGGTACACAAACAACACCTGCAACAGACCCCCCTTTTAAACTCTTAAATACCAACTTAATCTCTTTATTATTCACTTCGCCAAATAAATCATAATCATGTTCCCTCATAGGATAAGTTATCACCTCTGGGGTGTGCGCTACCTCTTGTATTTCAACACAATTTAAATTTATTTTCTAAGATCATCAACAATATCCGGTTTCTTCTTATTCTCAAACCCTTTTTTTTGTTTCTAATATTCTTTTTATTACGTAAGTTTCCGTTTCGAGGGCCATTGTCCTGAAACTGCCAAATCTTAACCCCAAGCTTAACAGCTCTGTGATCAGATTCGACTAAATCTAAAACTTCCCTATCAATTGATTCAGGTGCAAATAGCATATTAATTAGCACATAATCCACAACACTTGAACGTGGGCCGGAAAAACAAGTAAACTCGCCCTTACCTTTATTGTACCTTACTCAAACCTTTCATTCGTAATCATCTGGCCATGATCCCCGCAAAACGCGAGGAATATTTCTTTCCCAAACATTTATATTTTTTTCATCCTTGTTACTTCGTGGTATTCTACAGAAAAATCAGGACAAAACCTGCAAAATCCGGGATTAAGAAGGAAGTTTGGAGGAATAGGAAGATGAGTTTGCAAAACAAAATTAGAATATTGGAAGCTGCAGTGATGGCAGTGGTCAAATGAGGTTCTGAAGCATGGGCGCTTCGAATAAAAGATGAAAATTTGCTAGATGTTTCCAGAGAAATTACCTACGGATTGTTTGGGTACCCGACAAACTGACCGTATTTCAAACAGTAGATTGCACGGAAAGTGGGTATCATCCCTCTTTCTAGCTCTATCATAAGAGAAAGGTTGAGATGACTAGGGCATGTCCTGTGGATGACCGGTGACGGATTGCCAAAGATTTTTCTTTTTGGCTAACCGTCTAGGGCTAAATTAAAACTAGGTCATCCTCGTTTGGGGTTGGAAAATGTCGTAAGGAAAGATTTAAAGGAAACGAGAACTTCATGGAAGTATATAAAGAGGGAGATTTTGAATAGACTTAGATGGAGGAGCAGCGTGTACAGCTGTGCTGGCCTTGGGAGGCTTGGTGTTGCGATGAGTTGTTAGCAGTAATAGTAGTATTCAGGAATTCACAATTGAGAATTGGTTGGAATAATTCTTTGTTGACTATGACCCTTTTTACATTAGAGGGTAAACCAAGGCATGAATCTAATTTATATAAGTATATTGCACCTGCGCAAGAGCTGTGGTTCCTTTAATTGTAATATATTTTTCAACTGAATTGAAAATTATCTTAACTGGAGTATAATTACTTTAAAAAAATTACAGTTACTGATAATTGAATTGTATTTCTGTAAAAATGTAAGTTTAATTGGTAATTTACAAGGTACCCTTTAATGCACTTCCTTTTGTGACGTTAGGGTAACTCTTAGCTACTTTCACATTTAAATAATATAAATTTATAAGATTGTTGACAAGTAAAACTCTCCAAACGTAATTTATTATAAAAATAAGAATTAGATGTAAAACCGTAGACAAACAATGAGACATGGAACTCGAATGATTTCTATTTCAATCGATTTTCCTACCATGTGGTATCTCATGGCAAAACACAGAGGTAATAATAAAAACTTTACATATTTTAGATATTTAATTTAACAACTTTAAATAAAAGCTACAAACTTTAAATATTAAGCTGGTTATTTAAACATTCTAGGTTTGTGGTGATTTTCAAAATAGAACCAGCGGTTTTTCTTTTCCATATTCATTAATCTTGTCATGCGCAAAAGGTGCTCAAGTCAGATATTTTCTAAATAGCACTTTGATATATGTAGTTTCCAATTGTCTTAATTAGGCGTTTATAAGATGCGGAGCTGATTGATTTCATGTCACAGGATGTGGAGCCCAGGAAGTCCTTCTGCCATCTTGCGTTTGATTGGAAAATAAGGTGGTAATTCAGGCTAGAATATTTAAGTTACACAGCATTAATTGTCTTTAATATGCAAAAGATTTCGAAGTTCACTAACAAACTTTAGTCATCCTTGTTGATCTCTGTAGGCGTAAGTTGCGCTCCGGTCAACTATCCTCCTGTTAGCATTATAACACAGAAAGTTTTCGATTTTTCTAGGCTAGAATGTTAAGCTGACATATTAAAGGGGTGTTTCGGGCAAAACAAATGTCTTGAATACGTAACGTTCTTCAAAACACAGCTAATGGCATCTGTTCATGCTTTATAGTCTTAGTCACAGCAAGACAAGCTTGAGCCATCTATTTTACTAGTTTTGGCATTCCGGCATAGGAAGTTTCATATCTCTATATAAACGCCATCTTCCATTAATTGATTTTACAAAACGCCATCTAAATAGCCTTATATATATCTTCTCTTCGCCAATAGTAAATAGTAAATTGATGGATACTTCTCCAGTGCTTCTGCTGTTTCGTAATATGGAAGTTTCCTCCCAGGCTTTAGAAAACCAAATATTTTTGGCTTGTCCCAAAAGTAACGCCAAATTTGTCGAAATCCAAATTTCGAGTTTGCCTGAACTCCAAGGTGGAACAAAACCACATAGTTCTGTAAAAGAAAGTAAGTGTATGAAAATCGGATCATTAAGGTTGATTTTCAATTTGCAGGGCTTAAATTAGAAATAAACTATTTTGTTCGATATCATTCGGTATTGAAACCATTCGTGGTCCGTTGCAAAAACCTTTGCCGTATTTCTTGGTCGAATCCGAGCTCCTATGTCCAAACCATTCTATTCGTCTTTACGATCTAGAAAAAAATTAGTGGTTTCGCCAGGGGCAAGACTGTCGTGACAATATTTGAATGGAGAGGGGGGATACTACCAGGTTTTAAACGGGAATATTTCTTATTTTTGTCTTTTACTACATTTTTAAACTTTTCTTGTTTCCCGAGGTTGGCCATCGCCCTTACCTTTTGGTAGCATCCTTGGCTCAGAACTACATTGGAGATACCCTTTCAATCCCTACCCCCTAGAAAACGAAAGATTTATATAAAAGTTACTAACAACTTTCGGTAGATAAATTTGAATAAATAAATATTCACGTAGTTCGTAATAAGTGTGAAGCAAATATAGGTAATTGAGCCCCTTTAGCTCTCCAAAAATTTGTCTAAAAAGCAACATTTTGCGCACGGAGCAGTGACTCAGAGAGCGAGTGAGCCTACCCGTACTCCATTTAGGATAACCTTGGATATGATATTGAAAACAAACAGAAATTAAATAAGCAGATCTGTACAAAGAATTTTGCAATTGGAGCGAACAGGAGCCATCTTCTTCGGTTCAGTGGCATAATTTCACCCAATTCCTGGGGGGAGGGGGGCAAAGTTGAAGCCAATTTTTCCAAATCAAGTGAAAATATCAGTGAAATCTAAAAAAAACGGGCTACATAGTAGCATAAGGCAATAACATACAGAAGAAAATTGATATGTTTCTGTGGATGCCTGAATTATGCAGACATATCACAGGTTTAACGAAATTTTGAAGAAACTAAATATCAGCTGGGAGTTCGTAATGGGGTTGGGGGGGGGGAGGGGAATTACCCCTCTCGTGTCCCATAGCAAATTACGCCCCTGCTTAAAGTATCCCCCAGAGATTTAAAAATATGCGCTTTTTTGTTACATCCTACCGAAAATGAAATATTATTCACAATCTATCCTAACAACCTACGGAGATGAATTTAGATATTTCTTTCGTCATATTCTTCTCACTATCATTGGCTTGCTCGGAGGAAATTCTACAACTGAGCTTGTGACTTAGGAATCCGGCTATTCCTTAGATATTAAAGGCTGTGCCCTCTCTCCTAGCATAAAGCATGGCTTACATTACCTAAAGAAGTTGCATGTAACGGAAAAGCAAAAATTATCAAACAGTTCGTGGTAACGAACTGTAGTAAGGAGCGACCCGGCTCAATAGAAACCAAAACTCTAAAAAATGGAATTTTGATACCAATAGCTACATCAAAAGAATTGCATTTTAATGCTGATTTTAAATATATAAGTTTCATCAAGTTTAGTCTTACGCATCAAAAGTTACGAGCCTGAGAAAATTTGCGTTATTTTAGAAAATAGGGGGAAACACCCCCTAAAAGTCATAGAATCTTAACGAAAATTACACCATCAGATTCAGCGTATCAGAGAACCCTACTGTAGAATTTACAAGCACCTATCTACAAAAATGAGGAATTTTGTATTTTTTGCCAGAAGGCAGATCACGGATGCGTGTTTATTTGTTTTTTTTTTCCCAGGGGTGATCGTATCGACCCAGTTTTCCTAGAATGTTGCGAGAGGGCTCATTCTAACGGAAATGAAAAGTTCTAGCGCCCTTTTTAAGTGACCAAAAAAAATTGGAGGGCACCTAGGCCCCCTCCCTCGCTAATTATTTTCCCAAAGTCAACGGATCAAAATTCTGAGATAGCCATTTTATTCATCCTAGTCGGAAAACCTTATAACTGTCTTTGGAGACGACTTAATCCACCCCAGTCCCCGTGGGAGGGGCTATAAGTTACAAACTTTGACCAGTGCTTACATATAGTAATGGTTATTGGGAAGTGTACAGGCGTTTTCAGGAGGATTTTTTGGTTGGGGGGAGGGGTTGAGAAGAGGAGGATATACTGGGGGAACTTCCCATCGAGGAATTTGTCATGGGGGAAGAAAATTTCCATGAAGGGAGGGCAGGATTTACTAGCATTGTTTAAAAAAAAAACAAAGAAAAAATAAATATGAAGAAGTTTTTTCAGCTGGAAGTAAAGAGCAGCATTAAAACTTAAAACGAACAAAAATTATTACCCAAATGAGGGGCTCACCTCCTCCTAATACCTCGGTCTTTACGCTAAAGTATTTTTAGTAATGTCAACTATTTATTCTACGGTTTTTGAGATTCAGGGGTCATTCTTAACGAGTTGGGACAAAATTTAAGATTTAGTGTAAAGAGAGAGGTACTGATGAGGGGGCGAACCCTCTCATATGTGTAATAAAAACATGAGAATAAAAAATTCTTTACGTAAGCTAATTTATAAGTTACGTATATCTTCACTGATAAAAAGATTCGTAAAAAATTAAAAGTTCTAGTTGCCTTTTTAATTAACCAAAAAATTGGAGGGCAACTAGCCTTCCTCCCCCGCTCTTTTTTTCTCAAAATCATTCGATCAAAATTATGAGAAAGCCATTTAGCCAAAAAGATAAAAAAATATGCAAATTTCGTTTTAATAATTCCTCTGCGGAGAGCCAAAATCAAAACATGCATTGATTCAAAAACGTTCAGAAATTAAATAAAAAAACAAGTTTTTTCAACTGAAAGTAAGGAGCCACATTAAAACTTAAAACGAACAGAAATTACTTCGTATATGAAAGGGGCTGCTTCCTCATCAACGCCCCGCTCTTTACGCTAAAGTTTTTTACTGTTTTAAAAAGAAGAGTTGATAGAAAGAGTCAAATTTTAGCTTAAAGAGCGGGGCGTTGATGAGGAAGCAGCCCCTTTCATATACGAAGTAATTTCTGTTCGTTTTAAGTTTTAATGTGGCTCCTTACTTTCAGTTGAAAAAACTTGTTTTTTTTTTATTTAATCATAGACAAAGGTGTAAATATAAGTACTGTGCATTTTATTGTAAGCGATATTTTATATTTCACATGTGTTTTGCTGAGGACGGCCCTTGGATATAGAGCCAAAATATTCACTTTAGAAACAAATTTCACTTTCTTACAAGGACGTATCCAAGGAGGGGGAGGGGGTGGGGATTTAAAACCCTACCCCCTGAAATGTTTGTCCGACTTATAAAAACGTAACAAAAATAAATATAAACAAATTTTGATGCGTTTTAAAGTTTTTTTTTATATAAAAAAACAAAAACTAAATTGTATAGAATATAAAATATTTCTCTCTGTCTAAGAAGACACTGTCTAGAGAACAGGTCTGTAGAAGACACGTCATAACAAAAGAAACGTCTCTCACGCAGGGCTGTTACGCATAGAAAGAAGGGGCAATACCGTCAATTCTCATGTTTTTGGCCACTCGATAAAAAATTCCCATTTGTCAGGAGGTTTGACTTTTTGTGGGCTATATTTAATGGGGTCTAAGGACGGACCCATAAAGTACCTACAACCAACATGCCGTTTACTTTAAGTTGTTAGGGAAAGGATGACTCGTTGCCACAGAGCGCATTGAACCCAAATCCTTCAGTGCCGAAAGAGACTTCCCACGTGCTTTTGATATTAGATTTTTTGGCTGTGAAATTTTTTAATACTATTAATTCTGAAGTAATTATTTTTCTCAATGCTGTTAGTTTTTGTGGTTTTATTCTTCCAATTTGGGTTTGCATTCGTTTTTTTGTGCCTGCTTTTCGTGTGGTTCGTTTTTACCATTTGTTGGTTTGTTGGCATATTTCGTTCAGAAAATGTGAACGCGTTTCCCCGTAGCTTACAGCGCTGAAGGAACGAAGTGGTTGTCCTTCCAAAATATTTGTCGTACTTCGTCCAGCCCTAAAAAAACGTTTTGTTGCCCTAAAGTTTTGTTGCCCTAAAAATCCCTAAAAAGTTTTGTTGCCCTAAAAAAACCTTCTTGATCTTCGTTTCCCTAATTTTTATTCTTTATTATGACATGCCAATATGGCTTATGAAATCATCATTTTTGGCAATCTATCATCCTTCGTCTTCAGAATTTGTCCTAGCCATCTCAACTTTTCTCACATTATAGCCCAAAGCAGCAAGGTAGAACCATACCTTTTGTCCAGCTTACTGTTTGAAATACAATCGCTGTTTGAAATGAAATGAAATAAAAATCGGTAGAAAATTGCTTCGAAAAACATCTAACAACTCCTTCGCTGTCGTTCAGAGCACCCCTGTTTCTTAAACATGCTTGACCACTGTCATCACTGTAGCTTCCAATATTTAATTTTGGTTTGCAGGCTCATCTTCCTGCTCTTTCACTCTTTTCAACAGTAAAAAATACCCCTGGACCTTGGCTATTCTACTTTTACTGCATCCACCATATTTACTAATAATACTGCCTAGGTAAGTGAAGCTATTCACTTAATCAATCTTCTCGTTACTTAACATAAAATCTTGATCTTCATCTATTCCCATTCTAAGTGACTTAGTTTTCTTAACAGTAATTCCCAAATCTATTCACTTAGGTTTGTATATTTGTTTATTCGTTTATATTTGTGAGTATATTCAAACGTTAGTATACTCATGCGTTAGTACACAAAGTATATTCGCTTAGGTTTTTTGTGTAACGTTAATATTTTTAACACCGAGAATTAACATATAAGGTTTTTTTTCAAGATGTACAACATTCCTATTTTTTATAAGATCAGGAATCGCAACTATTATTTTTTTTTAACCTTACGGTTAAAAGTTTTCAATAGAGGATACAATAAAAAAAAAATAACCTGCGTGGGTCATTTCCAGATATGGAATAATGTCGAACAGGATAAAACATTCTTAAATGACAGTTACCTCAGCGCAGGAGCAAGAGACTCTCCTTTGAATGAAGAGGATGGAAGTTCTCTGTAGTAACGATTCTAAAATTTTCCAAGATCCAATGATTCAATGTATTTTTTTTTTTCACATAGATAGTCATTTAGGTCTTTATGCGTTACGTTAGTGTTTGTATAACTTTTAGCTCTTTACTTTGTAGTTGGTGTTTTTAGGTTTTCTTTTTAGGATTGAGATTTGTTATTTGTGTTTCAAATTTGCATATGCTAATTTAAGTATCTGTTTGTCACAGTTTACCGTTAGCCAGGTATTACACTCTCAGCCAAAGGCAGAAAATTAGGTCATTGGTACTTGCGCTACGCAGACCAATCTGTGTGCATGCACAAAAGGTTTTAACAGAAAGTTTAAGTGTTAAAGCTTAAATCTTTGCTGCATCCACCATATTTACAAATTATACTAGCTAGATAAGTGAAGCTATCCACTTTATCGATCTTCTCGTTACTTAACATCACCTCTTGATCTCTATCTATTCCCAATCTAAGCGACTTAGTCTTCTTTACAGTAATTTTCAAATCTATTTGCTTTATTTATTCGTTTATATTTGTTTATTCGTCTATGTTTGTTTGTATATTCAAACGTTAGTATATTCATTCGTTAGTATACATCTACCGCTTAACTTCTACCGGTAACGGTAACCGATAACCGTTACTTCTAACGGTAAGCTTAACTTTCTTTCATTTCTTAGATCTAAAATTATTCAAATCGTTTAATTAGGATTCTGTACGTGCCGTAGAGACTTTAAGAGAATCTTGTGAGATTTATGTTTGCACGTTGGGTTTTAAATTTGTTTGTTTGGTCTAAATATCGTTTTAGATTTATAAGGGTTATTTGGATTGTTTGAAAGTTTTTTGTTCCCAAATGATTTCTTTTGGACTTATTTAGTGGTAAACAAGGTTCCCATGGAAGTTTTTGTGCAAGGGTTTTGAGTTTCGCGTTTCAATCCATTTTATGGCGGATTCCTTTCATTTTTTTTTCTATTCTCCGTGTTTGTAAATATCTTTGAAAAATCGTAGTGAAGGACGAACTCTAATGACAACAAAATCATAGTTGCAGCGGTAGTTTTTATAAATGATGATTTGTTGGAAAAAGAAAATTTTTTGTCCAAGCACCTGAACTATCAAACGTGATAAAACCAAAAAAAAAAAAAAAAAACAACCAGTTAAAACGTAAATTCACAATGGCTGAAAATGAGCTGCCTGGACCATTAAACGAGACTAGACATAAACAAGCAGCTGAGGCAAAGGGTTTTGAGAAGAAGCCAAAATGAAATCGAAAAAAAAAATACATTTGCGTTTAGAAAACTTGCGACAAGGATCGAAAAAAATTTTAAACGAAAGTTTGTAAAAGGGCTGCATGCATGTTACAGCCATAAAACTTGGTAATGTCTAGAATGATTCTTCCGTTTTTTATGAAGAGACTAAAAATAAAACTCATAAAAATAAAATTTTTCTTAAAATACTAAGACCATTTTTATCCTCAACTTAAAAATAAAGATGGCAGTTACAAAAATTTTTCCTTATGACCCTTTTAATATTTGAATATTTTATGATTCTGGCACGTTAATCTTAGAAAAATTGGAGCAGATTAAACTTAACTAGGCATTAAGTGCTAACTGTTTCATAGCAAGGGTTCCCTTTTTTTGTAAATCAGTTCTGAGACCACACTGGCTAATCATGACAAAATAAAACAAAAAATTACAAAGAAAAGAGAACGAGGACATCAACAGCCATTTTCTCAGGCTTGTAGGCTTTTATGGGTAACTTTAAGCTTAATGAATCTTGTATATTTGAAATCAACATAATAAAGCAATTCATTTGATATATTTATTGATATCAAAATTCCGTTTTTAGAGTTTCGGTTACTATTGAGCAATTTCGATTCTTACTTAAAGTTCGTTACCAGCAAGTGTCTGATAATTTTAAAACTCGAAAATACTATGTTGCCCCTCCTTAAATTTCTTTAAAAATTTAAATGTTCTGAATCTCATTGCCTGGGAATTTACCATTCATTTGTATACCCAATCATAGAGTATGCCTGTGCTGTTTGGTAGCCTGGTATCTCTAATGGAATGTCAGAAAGAATCGGGTTGGGCCAAAAAAGGGTGCCTAAGAATTATATTATCAATGAAAATTTATGTTTTCAATTTTCAATAAGGGTAAAACCACTTATGTCTCCCTACCTCGTAGAGCCCATTTGGTCACACTCAAGGAGAGGAGAACATAGATTTCCTTGTGTTTCGCCAACAACACCCTCCGTAACCCTAGGACAAATTATCTTTTGCCTAGTTAATTACCCCTCTCCCCCTTGACCTGACCTCTATCGTTCTGCTTCAGCAAAAATCCCCCTTCTAACCCCAATAAAACTATCTATCGAACGATGTTAGAAGAACTTTCGTCCCATATCTAGTAAGGATGATAAATACATGAGATTCCCCTTTCTTTTTAAACTTACAACTGTTTAATATAAAAATTGAGTTACTTTTTAATTAAGTTGTACTTTGTATGTTTAGTGCAAGACTAAATATTAAAACTAATTCTCTGTTTTTTTTTAATTTAAGTTATTGCTTTGATTATGCAAGTTTTTCACTGTTTTGACTTTTTTACTGTTTTTACAACTGTTTTTAAAAGCCTTTTTGACTTTTTGCAGAAAATTCGAGACTTATTTTTGCTTTTTTATTTAGAATTTTTTGACACTCAAGTGTGACTTTGCCTCACTTGGGTTTGTGATACGAAACTCTTCAGTAATAAAAATCTTATCTTATCTATCATATTCATTGTTTACGTCACCTTTTCCTTCTAGTCAATTGTCGTTTGCACTATAATTGTCCTTACGTTCTTTGTTTTAATTAAATAAAAAAAACAAGTTTTTTTAACTGACAGTAAGGAGCGACATTAAAACTTAAAACGAACAGATATTACTTCGTATATGAAAGGGGCTGCTTCCTCATCAACGCCCCGCTCTTTACGCTAAAGTTTGGCTCTTTCTCTCAATTTTTCTGTATAGAACAGTAAAAAACTTTAGCGTAAAGAGCGGGGCGTTGATGAGGAAGCAGCCCCTTTCATATACGAAGTAATTTCTGTTCGTTTTAAGTTTTAATGTGGCTCCTTACTTTCAGTTGAAAAAACTTGTTTTTTTTTTATTTAATTTCTGAACGTTTTCTGAATCAATGCATGTTTTGATTTTGGCTCTTCGCAGAGGAATTATTAAAACGAAATTTGCATATTTATTTATCTTTTTGGCTAAATGGCTTTCTCATAATTTTGATCGAATGATTTTGAGAAAAAAAGAGCAGGGGAGGAAGCCTAGTTGCCCTCCTATTTTTTGGTTAATTAAAAAGGCAACTAGAACTTTTAATTTTTTACAAATCTTTTTATTAGTACAAGATTTACGTAACTTGTAAATTATCTTACGTAAAGAACTTTTGTATTCTCATGTTTTTATTACATATATGAGGGGGTTCGCCCCCTCGTCAGTATCACGCTCTTTACACTAAAGCTTAGATTTTGTCACAATTCATTAAGAATGACCCCTGAATCACAAAATCCGTAGAATAAATAGTTGAAATTGCAAAAAATACTTTAGCGTAAAGAGCGAGGTATTAGGAGGAGGTAAGCCCCTCATACGCATAATAATTTTTGTTCGTTTTACGTTTTAACGCTGCTCCTTACTAGTTGAAAAAACTTTTCGTATTTATTTTTTCATTGTTTTTTTAAAATAGTGCTAGAAAATCCTGCGCTCCCTTCATGGAAATTTTCTTTCCCCTTGACAAATTCCTCGATGGAAATTTTCCCCCAACATATCCCCCTCTTTTCAACCCCTCCCCCCAACCAAAAAATCCCCCTGAAAACGTCTGTACACTTCCCAATAAGCATTACTATATGTAAGCACTGGTCAAAGTTTGGAACTTGCAGCCCCTCCCACGGGGACTGTGGGGGGGGGTAAGTCGTCCCCAAAGACAGTTTTAAGGTCTTTCGATTACGCTGAATAAAATGGCTATCTCAGAATTTTGATTCGTTGACTTTTGGAAAATAATTAGCGTGGGAGGGGGTCTAGGTGCCCTCCAATTTTTTTGGTCACTTAAAAAGGGCACTAGAAGTTTTTATTTCCGTTGGAATGAGCCCTCTCGCAACATTCCAGGACAACTGGGTCGATACGATCACCCCTGGGAAAAAAAAAATAAACAAACAAATAAACACGCATCCGTGATCTGCCTTCTGGCAAGAAATACAAAATTCCACATTTTTGTAGATAGGAGCTTGAAACTTTTACAGTGGGGTTCTCTGATACGCTGAATTTGATGGTGTGATTTTCGCTAAGATTCTATGACTTTTATGGGGTGTTTCCCCCTATTTTCTTAAAAAAAACGCAAATTTTCTCAGGCTCGTAACTTTAGATGGGTAAGACTAAACTTGATGAAACTTGTATATTTAAAATCAGCATTGAAATTCGATTCTTTTGATATATCTTTTAGGATCAAAATTCCGTTTTTTAGAGTTTTGGTTACTATTGAGCCGGGTCGCTCCTTACTACAGTTCGTTACCACGAACTGTTTGATTTATTGCCTTTTTGCGAGAAATTAACTTTTGGATAGTTGTGTGGTGGTGAAAGAAGATAAACGTCAAGGTAGTCCTGTGGTGGAGAAAAGAAAATTAACATTAAGTTAGTTCTGTGGTGGTGTAAGAAAATAAACGTTGATAGTCCTGTGGTATTGAAAAAAAATAACGTTTGGATATTTCTTTGGTGGTGCAAGAAAATAAACATGAAATATAGTTCTGTGGTGGTGTAAGAAAATTAATGTTAAGATAGCCCTGTGGTGGTGAAAAGAAAATTGATGTTTGGATAGTTCTGTGGTGGTGCAAGAAAGTAAACGTGAAAGATAGCTCTGTGGTGGTGTAAGAAAATTAACGGTTATATAGCCCTGAGGTGGTGAAAAGAAAATTAACGTTTAAATAGTTCTGTGCTGGTGCAAGAAAACAAACGTGAAAGATAGTTCTGTGGTGGTGTAGGAAAATTAACGTTAAGATAGTCCAGTGGTGGTGAAAAGAAAATGAACGATTGGATAGTTATGTGGTGGTGCAAGAAAATAAACGTGAAAGATAGCTCTGTGGTGGTGTAGGAAAATTAACAATTAGATGATGCTGTGATGTTGAAAAGAAAATTAACGTTTGGATAGTTCTTTCGTGGTGCAAAAAAATAAACGTTAAGATAGTCTTGCGGTGGTGAAAAGAAAATTAACGTTAAGATAGTCCTGTGGTGGTGGAAAGAAAATCAACGTTTGAATAGTTCTGTGGTGGTGCAAGAAAATAAACGTGAAAGATAGTTCTGTAGTGGTGTAAGAAAATTGATGTTAAGATAGTCCTGTGGTGGTGGAAAGAAAATCAACGTTTGAATAGTTCTGTGGTGGTGCAAGAAAATAAACATGAAAGATAGCTCTTTAATTTGAAAGAGAGTAGACATAAACAAGCAGTTAAGGCAAAGGGGTTTGAAAAGAAGCCAAAATGAAAGCGAAAAAAAACACATTTGCTTTTAGAAAACTTGCGATAACGAGGATCGAACAAAATTTAAAAGGAAAGTTTGTAAAAGGGCTGCATACATGTTACAGCCATAAAACTTGGTAATGTCTAGAATGATTCTTCCGTTTTTTATGAAGAGACTAAAAATAAAACTCATAAAAATAAAATTTTCCTTAAAACCCTAAGCCCATTATTTTCCTCAACTTAAAAATAAAGATGGCAGTTACAAAAATTTTCCTTATGACCCTTTAAATATTTGAATATTTTATGAGTCTAGCACGTTAATCTTAGAAAAATTGGACCAGATTAAACTTAGCTAAGCATTAAGTGCTATCTGTTTCATAGCAAGGGTTCCCTTTTTTTGTAAATCAGTTCTGAGACCACACTGGCTAATCATGACAAAATAAAACAAAAAATTGCAAAGAAAAGAGAACGAGGACATCAACAGCCAGTGAAAATATTAAAAACAAAACAATGCAAATATTTCCGTCAAGACCTCCGCTTGACCGTCCTCAGTTCAAAATAATACCCATAAAAATATAAAAACCAAACCTTAAAAACCAACCCAAATTAAAATAAGAGGACCCTTTCAGAGTACGATGATAGGGTAACTCAGAAAGAGTAACTCACCGTTAATCAAAAGATGCTGCAAGTTACTGCAAAAGGGTTCTCTAATATGCTGAATCCGGTGAGGGAATTTTCAATAACATTCCTTGACTTCTAGGGGGTGTTTCCCCTTTTTGGAAAATCAAGCGAATTTTCTCAGGCTTGTAGGCTTTTATGGATAACGCTAAGCTTAACAAATCTTGTATATTTGAAATCAAGATAATTATTCAATTCATTTGATATATTTATTGATATAAAAATTTCGTTTTTTAGAGTTTCGGTTACTATTGAGCCATGTCGCTTCTTACTTACAGTTCGTTACCACGAACTGTCTGATAATTTTAAAACGCGCAAATAACATATTGCACCTCCTTAAGTTTTTTTTTTATACTTAAATGTTCTAAATCTCATTGCCTGAGAATTTATCATTCATTTGTATACCCAATCCTTGAGTATGCCTGTGCTGTTTGGTAGCCTGGTATCTCTAATGGAATGTCAGAAAGAATAGAGGCGGCCCAAAAAAGGTGCCTAAGAATTATATTATCAATGAAAATTTGTGTTTTCAATTTTCAATAAGGGTAAAACCACTTACATCTCCCTTCTTCGAAGAGCCCATTTGGTTACACTCAAGGAGAGGAGAACACAGATTTCCTTGCGTTTCGCCAACAACACCCTCCGTAGCCCCCGGGCAAATTATCTTTTGCCTAGTCAATTACCCACCTACCCCTTGACCTCACCTTCAACGTTCTGCTTCAGCAAAAATCCCCCTTCTAACCCCAATAAAATTATTTATCGAAAGACATAGAAGGACTTTCGTCCCATGTCTAGTAACCATGATAAATAAAGGAAATCCTGCCTTCTTTTTTAACTTACAAATGCTTAACGTTTAATATTAAAGTTGAGTTACTTTTTATATAAATTGTGTTTTGCATGTTTAGTGCAAGACTAAATATTAAAACTAATTCTTTGTTATTTTTTTTTAATTTAAGTTATTGTTTTTTGATTATGCAAGTTTTCTACTGTTTTTACTTTTTTACTGTTTTTACAACTGTTTTTAAAAACCTTTTTGACTTTTTGAAAAAAATTCAAGGCTTATGTTTGCTTTTTTATTTTGTATGTTTTGACGCTAAAGTGTGGATTTGCCACACTTGGGTTTGTGATACGATACTTTTCAGTAATAAAAATCTTATCTTATCTGTCATATTCATTGTTTACGTCACCCTTTCCTTCTAGTCAATTGTAGTCAATTGTAGCACTATAATTGTCCTTCCGTTCTTTGTTTGAATTTATTGCCGTTTCTGGATAGTTGTGGTGGTGAAAGAAGATAAACGTTAAGATAGTTATGTGGCGGTGTAAGAAAATAAACGTTGAGATAGCCCTGTGGTGTTGAAAAGAAAATTAACATTGGGATAGTTCTTTGGTGGTGCAAGAAAATAAACGGAAGTCTATGGCACCAAGGTCGACAAAACTGTGACCCTTCTCGACCCACTTGAGGAGACTATTGTACATCCGCACTAGGTACACTGAGGCATTACAGTCTTTCAGTCCACCTTATTGTCTCAGGTCAATAGATTCCTGAATTTGGTCCAGTAAAACACTCATGATAAAGGTCTCGGCCACTTTTGCCAGGTATGGTGTTTACGAAATAGGTCTAATTTCGTCACAGCTCTTAGGGTTAGTAGCCTTCGGAATTACTCTAACGTAAGCTTACTTCCAAACAGCTGGAAAAATCTCAATATGAAAGCACAGGTTTATCAGTACTGAGAGTGGTTTTGCAGTGAAAGGGGCACATTCTCGAACCATTTTGGGTGGAAGTTTGTCTGGATAAGCAGAACTATTTACATTCGCCTTCATCAGGGCTTTATATGCTGTCATGTCATCGAAAACATCTTCACCTTCAGCTGCGCAGGAGTCAAGTATTTCAGACTTCTGGGCTTGTGTGGGAGAAGTAAATGAGGTCCAGATACGGTACAATATTGATTAACCTCATCAGCAGTTGTGTAAGTTCCGTAAGGGTGGCTTATTTTTACGCTCTTATGAGTAGACTTGCCATTGATTTGCCTGACCGCTCTATGCCATTTCCTGGGATCAGTGTGCCTAAGACTGTCCGAAAATTTCTTACGCCCATAATCTTTCTTCGCAGTTCTCGTGAGAGAGGTAATGTGATTCCGCAATTTTTTCGCGTTTTGCAAATCTCCTTCTTGGAAATGCTTGCACATCTTTCGAATTAGTTTGTTGATTTTGGAGGTTACCGACAGTTTATCACTTCGCATCTAGTAAAAGTCTTTTCAGGAAAAAGCTCAAGGTATTTGGCATGGAGAACTTCAGTGAACAGTTGTCATTTTTTTATCGAGTCTTCCGTCTCCATAGACCTCTGGAAAAGGGTAAGTAGCTATCTATCGACGATAGGTGCTAATTGCCAAATCGGTAAGCGGACGGTACTTGACACGCTTAATTTTAGGCTTGGGTATTGAAGCAGCAGCTGACCAGAGCACAGAGTTTTGATCAGAACTGGTAAGTGGCCCAAGAGATTCGAAGGTTTGGTAATATGTTTTACAGTTGGTCAGGATTAGATCCAGTATGCTGCCAGTTTCATCTGTTGGGAAATTTACAGCCTGCTTGAGGGAAAGGCACGATACTAGCCAGTTTTTTTTGGTTTGGTTAAAGTCCCCAGTAAGAACAATAGCAGGGTTTCAATAAAAAGTATGAGGGTGGTCGACAGTCTTTTGGAGGCATGTTACAAGATTATGGCAGTTTTTAGCACTTTCAGGTATTAGATTAAAGCAAAGGTGATGGATGAGTAAGCACGTAGCATGGCTGATGATTTGTACCAAACCCACACGGCCTCATGTTCCCTGCTTTTGAGTTCACGTAGCTCCTTCATAGGGATATAGTTTTTAATTTAATTTTATATTAAATTTTATATTAATTTCTGATCTTTTTTCATATAATGCCGATAAACCTGGATACCCTTCCTTGAAAATTCCCTTCCCAAACGGGAAAATCTAACGCGGATAGATCCTCCCACGTAAAATACACCCCCCCCGTAAAATTTCTTCTGGACAATTCCATCCTCGGCGAAAATAAAGTAAGACAAATAAAAAGGAATTTTATATAGGAAATCTGACTTTTAGTTTTAGGGTGTTTCCCCCTCCTTTTTTCATAAATTAGGCAAATTTTCTTAGGCTCGTTGCTTTTTATGAGTTACACTAAACTTAATGAATCTTACATATTCGGAATCAGCATAATAAGCCAATTCTTTTGATATGTTTATTGATATCAAAATTCCGTTTTTAGAGTTTCGATTAAATTGAGCTGTGTCGCTTCTTACTTACAGTTCGTTACTACAAATTGTTTGATTAACTAGATCTATGTTGCATGGGCAACGTGAGGTGTTGTGGCAGGGTTTGTTCGGCCTCGCCGAGCAAAGTGTTGCGAGAGCAACACTTTGGTTTTGTTTACTCGCTTCGATTAAACGCTGAAGTTGTTAATCTGTATTGATCTTAAAATAAACAAGTGCCCTACATGTCTTACCACTGGAACCAAATTGGTCTTACCATCAAATACCCGGAAACAAATAATAGGTACAGAACTAGCAAAAGTTGACAACCCCTCATTTCCGAAGATGATCATGAGCTAACAGCTGGCTGTTGCTTAAAACTCCCCTGTATGTCTCACAATTGGTATCGGCTATCGACTGCCGTCGAAAAAACTATCTGTTTCAGTTCAAAAGTTGACTTTTTTGCCGTAAGCCAAGTTTCTAACGTCCTCACTTAGAAAGGAGCAAAGGATAAACTCTAATTTTCTTAGCAATGACAGAACTTTTAAAGTTTAAAAGGCCCATCTCATACCATTTCTCCTCTGCAATCCCAAGTGCGAAAAACCGAATGATAAACTCTCTTACCATTCAAATTGGTCTTACCATCAAATACACTGGAAACAAATAATAGGTACAAAACTAGGAAAAGCTGACAACCCCTCATTGCCGAAGATGATTATGAGCTAACAGCCGACTGTTGCTTAAAACTCCCCTATATGTCTCACAATTGGTATCGGCCTATTTTTGGTTTCAATGTGTACCTTACTACTGAAGTTGTCAACCCCTTTGAACTTCAAATTGGTACATCTCATTAAGGAATTTTTCTACCAAGAAATTGATGACATATACTTTGATCAGCTCATCAAGAGCTATCGACTGCCGTCGAAAAAAAACTATCTGTCTCAGTTCAAAAGTTGACTTCTTTGCCGTAGGCCAAGTTTCTAACGTCGTCACTTAGAAAAGAGCAAAGGATAAACTCTTATTTGCTTAGCAATGAGAGAACTTTTAAAGTTTAAGAGGCGCATCTGATACCATTTCTCTACTGCAATCCCAAGTGTGAAAAACCAAATGATAAACTCAGCTGATATCACGAACAGAAATGGGTAGAAACAATAGATGGCAGCTCTTTCGGACCCGTGGGAAAATGCCACTTTTTTGTTTCTGTAAATTTTTCTATTTATCACTCAAAGAAGGTATATTGGCTGTGAGGCCGGGTAGCTGCTGCATATGTTTAACACTTACAGATTTCAGTCCATCTTCAATTTGAAATCGGTGTCTGCCTGCTTGCCTGCTAGAACGGAGCTTTCCACTCGAAAGCAGAAACATGGTTTGATGAAACGAAAGCTTGACTGCATAACTTCAGATATTTCTCTCTGACACAGGCTATAAACTCCACTTCACTTCACACACTATAGGCTTTGGCTCAAGGACAAGCAAAAACCATCCTTTTTGGCCCCAGGCAAGAGTTCTACGAAGCTTTACAAAATGCAAAGTCATATTCATCAATCCGGCCTAAAATCCACACTTTCCGTAAAAACCGCAGAGGTCAGACCCTTAACACTTTCTAGGAATAAGCTGAAATTGGGGTTCTAAGAACAAAAAAAAACACGACAAAATCAAAGTTTTGCTCCCGCAACACATTTAAAAAAACCTATTTATTGTGAGGGAAGAAAATAGTGAATGATACTTAAAATGAACCTAAAATATGGCTCCACAGTCTATCATAAGCAGCAAATCAGCGTTGCCTAAGTAAAGAGTGATGTGGGTACAATGTATTATTTACTTTTTTTATTTCAGACCAGGGCACTTTGTATGGAAGGAGTTTTTGTAGAAACTTTGAAAGGGGCTCATTCAATTGAAAACTGAAAGGGCTAGTGCTCTTTTTAATAGTCGAAAGTGATTGGAGGGTAGCCAGCCCCCCCCCCAACGCCCATTATTTTCTCAAACACATCCGATCCAAATTTTTAGATAGTTATTTTTTTTTTTTTCTTATGATAAAAACCACCAGCCCCCGCAACCCTCAGGGCAAGGGCTATGAGTTATAACAGTTGCCCATTATTAATATATGAGGTATTTACTGAAGGGGTGGTCATATAAATTTCGGAGGGTACACATTGCATTGGAAATCAGACATTCCAGTGGCCTTTTCAAGAGTCAAAAGTGATCGAAGGGCATCTAGCCCCTCCCCCTCGTTCTCTTTTCCCCAAATGCAACCGATAGAAATTTTGAGATTACTAATTTGTTAAAAATAGTCTAGACATCATTTAACAAGGCTTTCGGGGTTGAAACAACCCCTCAGAACATATAGGCAAGGGTTGTAAGCTATACCCCGGGGCATATCTATGGAAGGGTTGGTCGTATAAACTTTGGGGAAGCTCATTTAATTTAAAATTGAAAGTTCTAATTATTTTTTAAGAGTCAAAAGTGATGGACGGCAACTTACCCCCCCCCCCCAGACACCCTCTTTTCCCCAAACACATCTGATCGAAATTATCAGATAGCCACTTTGTTCAAAATAATTCCAAAGGACATGTAACAATGCCTTCAGGGTTGACGCAATCCACCAGAGCCCTGGGGCAAGGGTTGTAAGTTATTCCCTGGGGGTATATAAGGCTCTTATGAAATAGGTGGTCGTATAAACTTCGGACGAAGCTCATTTGATTGGAAATTGGAATTGAGGGATTTTAGGGCAACCAGCCCTCACTTCCACCCACACGCATCATTTTCCAAAACAAGCATCCAATGAAAATTTTGAGATATCTATTTTCTTCAGCGATTTTAAAAGGTCGAAAAATTACTCCTTTGGGGATGTCATCCCTCTCACAGCCCTCATTGCAAGGACTGTAAGTTAGGCAATTCGTTCATGCTTACATATAGCATATGTTATTGAGAAAAATTTGCATGTTTGACTTTTACTTTCCAAAATGACAAAGGGCATTCAGGTGAGTCTTTAAGAGAGTGTTAAGGGGAGTGTTGAACTAAATCAAAACACGTTATGTGTATACGGGTTTCCAAAAAAGTACAAATCAGAATAACTGAGTACATTAATTTGGAACTTCCAGGAAACGATAAGTGATATGATCAATTGGCTAAAAAGGTAATATTCGCACGCCACTTCAACTACTGCAAGTACGACCACTACTACTGCTACAAATGCTGCTACTATTGCTCATACCACACTACTACACTTACAATATTAAGGGGGGATTTGAAGTAAATCAAAAGACATTATGTGCATGCAAATTGTCAAAACAGCGTATCTTAAGAATGGATTTCGGTATTAAGCTGGAACTTTCAGTGAATGGTTAAAGGGGAAGATCAATTGAACAAAAGGCAATATGTACACACTTCTACTAATATTTACTGCCACTACTACTGCCATATTTACTGAAGCAGGGAAAGGGGTTGCTTAAACAAGGCTATAGGTAATAAAGACATACCATATAATCAACGGACATTAGCCTTGTCAACCTCGAAACTTGTCGACCTTAAAGTCAAACTTAAAAAACTATTTATTGAAAGAAATATCCATGTATACTATCTTAGCATTCCTGAAAAATCTCCGAAAATGAACTCCAGGAAATTTTTCAAAATGGAATGTAGTGACTAATCCATCAGTTTTACGTATGGTAATTATCATGCTTATCGGTCTAATTAATTATTGGATTGTTAATGAATGAATGAATGAACTTTATTTCCCACTAAAGAAACATAATGTCATTAGCGGAGTAATAATCGAACCTAAAAAAATACTTATTGAAAGAGATCTCCGTGTATACTTTCATAGCCTTCTCAAAAATCCCCGAAAATGAACTTCGGGAAAATTTTCAAAATGGAATGTAGTGACTAATCCATTAGTGTTACGCATATTAATTATCATGCTTATCGGTCAAATTAATTATTGGATTGTTAATGAATGAATTAATGAACTTTATTTCCCACTAAAGAGACATAATGCCACTTGCGGAGTAATAACCGAACCTAAAAAATATTTATTGAAAGAGATCTCCATGTATACTTTCATAGCGTTCCCGGAAATCCCCGAAAATGAACTTCAGGAAAATTTTCAAAATGGAATGTAGTGACTAATCCATTAGTGTTACGCATAGTAATTATCATGCTTATCGGTCAAATTAATTATTGGATTGTTAATGAATGAATGAACGAACTTTATTTCCCACTAAAGAGGCATAATGTCATTAGGGGAGTAATAACAGAACCTAAAAAATATTTATTGAAAGAGATCTCCATGTATATTTTCATAGCGTTCCCGAAAATCCCCGAAAATGAACTTCAGGAAAATTTTCAAAATGGAATGTAGTGACTAATTCATTAGTGTTACGCATAGTAATTATCATGCGTAATGGTCAAATTAATGATTAGACTGTTAATGAATGAATGAATGAACTTTATTTCCAACTAAAGAGGCATAATGTCATTAGCGGAGTAATAATAGAACCTAAAAAAGTATTTATTGAAAGGGATCTCCAAGTATACTTTCATGGCGTTCCCGAAAATCCCCAAAATTAACTACTGGAATTTTTTCAAAATGGAATGTAGTGACTAATCCATTAGTGTTACGCATAGTAATTATCATGCGTAATGGTTAAATGGTGGGGGGGGTGAGAGTAAGGGTAAATTCCATCTCCAACGCAAATGAATGTTATATTTGGATTCAGAATAAAGTTGTGATTCTAATGGTATGTCTATTCTTTTTTTTTTTTTTTTTTTTTTTTTTTTTTTTTTTTTTTTTTTTTTTTTTTTTAGCTAAATCATTAGTGATTTAATCGGAAAGGTATATGACTATAGAAGGACCAGTAGAGAAGGAAACATGTTAAGAAAACAATTCATACTCCAAAATAAGCAGAATACTTGTAGCTAACACATCTTGAATGTAGGCCCACTATGCTTTACTCCCCCCAACCCTCCTTACTGTGCAAATATATAGACCAAATAATGCATTCTTCCCTTCCTCACTTGTTTTTCCGGTTCCTTTTTCATCGCAGTTGATTCAATTTACTGGTACACGGGTTGAAACAACAGAGATGCTTTGGGACAATAATGATAAATATATAATCTTGGCTATATATTTGCATATTAGGCGGTAGGGTGGGGGTAAAGCATCGGTAAAGCATAGGGCTGCATAAGAAATGTGTTAGCTATAACTATTCTAGATATTATGAAGTATAAATTCTTTTCTTAACGTGTTTCCTTCTCCAGGCTTATTCCATAATAATAGCTCGTTCACCCCTTCCAAGGATATATTTAAGGCCCATGATTCATTTCTGAAAGTTCCACTCACCTGACTCAGCCATCGTCCAGGGTAACAAGAAGCCCCTTAGCTAGAATTTCACCACGAACAACAGATAATAATTATCTTGGGGTATAGGACCCATTATTAATTTTCAATACCTCCCTCGAACTTAAAATTAGATTTCCTAAGTCCCGTAATACCCTTTACAAATTTCTAACGGACCGAAGCTGCGGTCAGAAAACCCTTATAATGAAAGTGAAATTTAATGAGTTCCCGTATAACAATGGTACTTACGATAATCAAAGTAATCAAAACTAGTTTCATTCTTTCACTTTTACTAACAGGAAGAATCTAAGCTGACTGAGATATTTCGCGTAATTGGACTAATATCTAAGGCCTCTCATGGTCACTATGTCCATATATCAATCACTGTGAAAAACAAGCTCCGTGGTCAAAGAGATTGACCTTTAAGTTGTGACAAGGCTGTTATTTTCCGGGAGGCTTTACAGCAAAAGGGTAAAAACACCAGAGCAGGGGGCTTAAGTAACAGTGTCAGGGGTGGGCCACAGCCCACCTCTAGTGCTAAAAAGGCGATATAACTGATTGATAGATAGTCTGGATAACGAGGCAAAGTGTCCTCTTGTTAAAAAAAAAAAAAAAAAAAAAAATCAGAAGCCTTCTAAACTTCAAACCTCGGCATTTTTCAATGTTCTAATTCGATTTTGGTCTTTTCGTTTTTTCTATTTTCTCTGTTTCTGATAATCACTATTATTAATATTATTGTTCGTTTTTAAGGAGTTTTTACCATAATCTATTGTATATTCTCATTTTTATTTGTTTTGTATGATTTTATATTTATTTTTTACATTTATTATTTATTTCGTTCTCTTTATTTGCATTTCGTGAATTACCGTGAATATTTCTATTTCGAGGATCTTGATTACGGCTCCTTCAATTTTTTAAAGAAAATCAATATTTTCAAGACAGTAGAGGTATTTTAAAGGAAATTCAATATTTTAAAGAAAACAGCGACGAAGAGTACACTGCCTTTCAATAACAAAAGAAATACAAAGTAGAGACAATAGGGAAAATTTTTTCAAGACAGTGGAAATCAGTTCTGTGAATATTTCGGCCCTATGTCCAAGGGCCGTCTTCAGCACAATAAGAGAAGAAGAGAGAAAATATGTATATATAAATAAACTTACATTAAATTGTGAGAATTAAAAGTAAATAATGTTATTTAAATACTTTTTTTTTAAAACAGCCCTAGCATCCACTTCAACGAAGTTCAACCAGGACTGACAAAAAGAATGAAGTGAGAATATAATCTCATTCAAACTAACGAGAACAAAGTGATTAAACGCAATTTCTCAGAGCCAACCTAGCTTTTTTAGCAGCCTGTCTTAAAGGCCTTTTCGTAGCTGGTTCAGTACTATTATAAATCGGTTTAGTAAAATATTTTGTTAGATCGTTTTTAATTAAATTTGAGTATAAAAAATTTAGTGAGTATTCCCCTAAGTTCCTGTTCAAAGAAACATTATTATTTATTTTGTGATAAATTTCGATTGATTCTCAAACCACCTGTTTTATCTCCAAATCATTACTGATGAGCAAAGATTTTTCAAAAAGTATCGTGTGGGACGGATTATTAAATATATGCCAACCTAAAGCAGAATCAAAGGAGTTGTTGGAACTATTTGAAATTAATCCCTTGTCTATGTCTTTTTCATGCTGTTGTAACCGTTTTTCTAGATTCTGATGGGTCCTGCCGACATAGTAATTTCCACAATCACAGGGTATTTGATAGACCCCTCTTTGGCGAGTAACCGGGGTCTTATCTTTACCAGAATTTAAGAAATTAATGATTTTAAAATTATTAGTAAAAACTACGTACAGATTATTTTTTGTGCAAATATTCTTTAATTTTGTTGTGATCTTTGGGATATACGGAAGATAGGCAATATTTGAGGGCTTATCAGTCGCCTCACATTGTGAAATATCTTCTTCGATTTTACAAGTATATCTTTTTAATCTACGGTTGAATATTTTATCTACAAAAGGAATGGGGTATCCTTTACCAAAAAGAATATCTCTGATAAAGTTTATTTCTGCATTTATATACGAATCGGAGCAAATGTTCAGGGCACGATCAATAAGGGAAGTTACAACTGCTCTTTTAACTTGTGGGGGGTGATTTGAATTAAAGTGAAGATATCTATTGTTTTGTGTTGGCTTTCGATAGATAGTAAAATCTAGTTTATCAGCATTACGAATAATTAACACATCTAAAAACGGTAGTTTATTTTCAATTTCAACTTCTAGGGTGAACTGCAAATTTCAGTCATAAGTGTTAAGATGATCTAAGAAGCCCCGAAGTTCAGCTTCCCCATAATTCCAAAGTGAAATTACATCATCCATATAACGACCCCAATAGACGTGTTTTAAAAAATAGAATTTAATGCCCAATTTTCAAGGTTCTCGACATAAATATTTGCCAGTAGCCCGGATAAAGGTGCCCTCATGGGTAACCCATTTTTTTGCTGATAAAAAGAATCGCGAAATTGAAAATACATAGAAAGTTTATTACAAATTTTAAGCAGAGTCATTAAAACTTTACAATCAATTCCCGTCGCTGAAGCCTCGATTAAGTGGTAATTTTCTTCTATTTTGTTTTTTAATAATTCCTCAGAAATAGTCACATCTATATTTGTATACATGGAAACAATGTCAAAGCTACTAACTATTGTGTTTTCTGAAATACTTGTGTTGCTAAGTTTTTCAACCAAATCTGCCGAATTACTAATATAGGAATTTTGAGAATACAATAAAGGTTTGAAAGCTGTGCAAAGCCATTTCCCAATATTGGCAGCGGGGGCTTTAGTACACGCTACGATAGGTCTTAAGGGAATACCCTGTTTATGTTTTTTTGGTAAACCGTAGAGTTTAGAACAGAAACTACCACGGGGAAAAAATTTATTGTATAATTGTGGGGTGATTTTACCATTTTGTTTTAGCTGCTTTAATTCATTTATAATATTATTAGCAAACTGATCAGTAGGATCATGAGTTATTGTTTTATATGTAATTGTGTCATTTAAATGCGAAAGAGTTTTGTCGTCATAGTCTGACGTATTCATGACAACAAATGAATTGCTTTTGTCTGCTTTAGTTATTATAATAGAAGGATCTTTTTCGGAGATTAGATAGTATTTTTATGTCGTGCAAATTTTTCGGTGTGGAAGTGGTAGGAGGCTTAAACTTTTTTTGGCTGTTATAAAGGGTATTTATAAGACCAGATATAACTTCATCAGGGTTAGAAACAGAATCAAATACCCTGTGATTGTGGAAATTACTATGTCGGCAGGACCCATCAGAATCTAGAAGAACGGTTACAACAGCATGAAAAAGACATAGACAAGGCATTAATCTATCTTCTATATATATAAAAATAAGTTGTCTGTGTGTGTGTGTGTGTGTCGAGTGACGTCATGTTTGTGTGTCGACTGACGTCATGTTTGTCGACTGACGAAATTAGAGATCGGGATATCGGGACACAAATGACGACCGGGACACCGGGACATAGGGAATATAAATGACGACCGGGACACTCAAAGAGAAAGCGACCGGGACACAAGGAATGTTAGATTAGCAATCACCATCAACAAAGCACCGGGACACAAATGAAGACCGGGACACAGGGAATAGAAATGACGACCAGGACACTCAAAGAGAAATTACAGACCAGGACACAAATGACGACCGGGACAAAAATGACGACCGGGACACCGGGACACAGGGAATATAAATGACGACCGCGACACTCAAAGAGAAATTACAGACTAGGACACCGGGACACAAATGACGACCGGGACACAGGGAAACAACTACAATGGGGACGTCGGGGGGCACAGGGGGATATATAAATGACGACGGGGACACAGAGAATGTTCGATTAGCAATCACCATCAACAAAGCTCAAGGGCAATCATTAGAATAATGAAGTATAGATCTGAATACAGATTGTTTTTCCCATGGACAATTATATGTTGCATGTTCAAGAGTCGGTAAACCTGACAATCTATTTATTTGCACAGACAATGGGACAGCCAAGAATGTTGTATATTCGCAAGTTTTACGTAGTTAAATATCTATATATATAAAAATATGTTGTCTGTCTGTGTGTCTTTCTGTGGATCAGGTGACGTCATGCTTCTGTGTTGACTGACGTCATGAAATTAGTTGTCGTCATTTTTGCTTTGACGGTGACGCTGAAATACCTGATAAAAATGTCGATAAGGGGTTACATGATATTATTGTAAAAAATATGATACATGGACCTTGCGGTGCACTGAACGAAAATTCACCATGCATGGCCAAAGGAAGGTGCACAAAGCAATATCCTCGACTTTTAGTATCAAACACAATTACTGGCAATGATGGTTACCCACAATATAGAAGAAGATCTACTGAAGATGGCGGTAAAACAGCAATAATAAAGAAGCGTAACGGTACCACCATCGAAGTAGATAACCAGTGGGTTGTTCCATATTCCCCATTATTATCAAAAACATTTAATGCACACATAAACGTTGAATACTGTAACTCCGTAAAGGCAATCAAATACATATGTAAACACGTCAACAAAGGCAGTGACATGGCAGTTTTTGGCTTGCAGCTCGAAATCAAAGATTTCGATGAAATCGTACAATATCAGGCTGGAAGATACATAAGCAGTAATGAAGCTGTTTGGCGAATTCTTTCATTTCCGATACATGAACGTAGTCCAGCTGTTGTTCACTTAGCGGTACATTTACAGAATGGTCAACGTGTTTATTTCACGGAAACCCACGTGCAACAAAGAGTCCTGAATCCACCGGATACAACATTTACAGCTTTTTTTTCGCTTTGCAAAAATGATTCTTTTGCAAAAAAACTGCTGTATACTGAAGTGCCTTCGTATTACACGTGGAATACTAAAAATAAAGTATTTGAACGTCGAAAACAGGGTAAGTCAGTCGACGGCCAACCTACCATCTTCAAAGATACCACGATAGGAAGACTCTACACCGTTCACCCCAATCAACATGAATGCTTCTTTCTACGCCTGCTTTTGGTGAATGTATCCGGTCCGACATCCTTTGAGTATTTGAGGACTGTAAATGGTACTATACATGACACTTACCGTAGTGCATGCCAAGCTCTGAATTTATTGGAGATAACAACGTTGGAGAAATTTTCTTTTTGGATGCGCCAGGAGGTACTGGTAAAATGTTTGTGATTAAAACTGATTCTGGCATCAATTCGATCAAAAAATGATATAGCGTTGGCAATTGCGTCGTCCGGAATAGCCGCAACATTGCTGCCTGGTGGAAGAACTGCTCATTCCGCTTTGAAACTGCCTCTGAACTTGCATTCTACAGAAACTCCCACGTGCAATATTTCCAAATCATCTGGATGGGTAAAGTATTGCAGCAATGCAAACTTATTATTTGGGATGAGTGCACAATGGCACACAAAAAATCGCTCGAAGCTCTGGATCAATGCTTGAAAGATTTGCGAGGGAAGTCGAAACCCTTTGGCAGCACATTAATATTGCTTGCGGGAGATTTCAGGCAAACATTACCTATAATACCTAGATCAACTCCTGCAGACGAAATGAATGCTTGCCTGAAAATTCTAATTTATGGGCACACGTAAAAATATTAAAATTAACTACAAATATGCGTGTCCGATTGCAAAACGATGACTCTGGTCAAACATTTTCAGATCAATTGCTGGCAATGGGAAACGGAAAGCTCCCAGTAGACTCAATTTCAGGACGTATACAACTACCTGCTGATTTCTGTAATTTAGTGACTTCCAAAAATGAATTGATTGAAAAAGTATTTCCGAATATTCTAAAAAATTATAAAAATAATAAATGGCTAAGTGAAAGAGCGATTCTCGCACCCAAAAAATATAGACGTCCACGAAATCAACAATATTGTTTTGACCAAGATTCGAGACCAGGCAGTCCTTTACAAGTCAGTCGACACAGTTTTGGAACCAAATGAAGCGGTTAATTATCCATCTGAATTTTTAAATTCCATAGATCTTTCAGGGTTTCCACCACACGTGCTACAACTAAAAATAGGCGTACCAATAATACTTTTAAGAAATATAAACCCACCAAAGCTTTGCAATGGCACTCGACTTGCCGTAAAAAAAACAATGGAAAACCTAATAGAGGCCACAATCTTGAAAGGGCCTTATGAGGGCGAAGCTGTTCTTATTACTCGCATTCCCATGATTCCAACGGATCTGCTTTTTTCAATTTAAAAGATTGCAATTCCCAATTCGATTAGCATTTGCAACCACCATCAACAAAGCTCAGGGGGCAATCACTAGAAAATGCGGTATAGATCTTAATACAGATTGCTTTACCAATGTACAATTGTATGTTGCATCTTTGAGGGTCGGTAAACCTGACAATCTATTTATACGCACAGACAATGGGACAGCGAAAGACTGTTGTATATTCACAAGTTTTACGTAGTTAATTTGTATTGTATCTATCTATCTATCTATCTATATAAAAACGAGTTGTGTGTATGCATGTTTGTTTGTTTGTAAAAAGAGCGTTTGCATATGACGTCATTATTAGTACATACGGCTTTGTATATGGACAGACAATGGGAAAGCCAAGAATGTTGTATATTCGCAATTTTTACGTAGTTTGAAACACATATATAAATCTATCTATATTCACAGGTGGGACACAGGGACACAACTACAATGGGCACGTAACTAATATGGCGCGTAACGACTTACGCGCGCGGGGGGGCTGGGGGGGGCGCGAAGCACCCCACCAACTAGGTGTTGGGGTGGCGCGAAGCGCCACCCCAACAGCTAGTATATATATATATATCTATCTATATTCACAGGTGGGACACAGGGGACACAACTACAATGGCGCGTAACGACTTACGCGCGCGGGGGGGCTTGGGGGGGGGGGCGAAGCGCCCCCTCCAACTAGGTGTTGGGGTGGCGCTCGAGAATCAATCGAAATTTATCTCAAAATAAGTAATAATATTTCTTTGAACAGGAACTTAGGGGGATACTCACTAAATTCTTTATACTCAAATTTAATTAAAAACGATCTAACAAAATATTTTACTAAACCGATTTATAATAGTACTGAGCCAGCTACGAAAAGGCCTTCGAGACAGGCTACTAAAAAAGCTAGGTTGCCTCTGAGAAATTGCGTTTAATCACTTTGTTCTCGTTAGTTTGAATGAGATTATATTCTCACTTCATTCTTTTTGTCAGTCCTGGTTGAACTTCGTTGAAGTAAGGATGCTAGGGCTGTTTTTAATAAAGTTTTTAAATAACATTATTTAGTTTTAATTCTCACAGTTTAATGTAAGTTTATTCATATATACATATTTTCTCTCTTGTTCTCGTATTGTGCTGAAGACAGCCTTTGGACATAGGGCCGAAATATTCACAGAACTGTTTTCAACTGTCTTGAAAAGATTTTCCCTATTGTCTCTACTTTGTATTTGTTTGTTATTAAAAGGCAGTGTACTCTTCGTCGCTATTTCTTCAATATTTTATTATTGTATTGCGTGGCCCAAAACAAGCCAAGCCTCTTTGGCTAAATGACCGTTGCATGTTTGTAACAGTGTTTTAGTAAGAATAGAATTATTGATGATAAAGTAATTGGAAGAGGTAGTATGTACTTTTGTCCCCTCTCTTTGTCTTAAAGATATATCGTATCTTTCCCGGTCCCCCAAAAACTATTAAGACAGCGATTTGGCTTTAAGATTTGTTAGGTTTGACAGGTTTGTTGAAACGAGACAGTGTTTGAGCTGTGGACTTGAATAGACCTTCCAACTATCAGAGCTAATTTCTGTAAAATTGTCAAAATATTGCAAGAAAACAGAAACACCTCAGTTAAAATTTAAATTGGAATAATCATAGTTGCAGCAGTAACTGCAACCTAGTAAAGAGCGAACCACCAGGGGTGGATCTAGTCTTTCGTTCTAGGAGGGGGCGATTCTTACCAAAAAGAGGGGGGGTAGTGTCCTTTTTGTCGGCCACAAGGCTGACTTTATTTTTCACATTTTAAGTTTCCCTGGCGGTCTCTTGTTTAACGAAAATGTGGTTTTCATATATTACAATAATGATTACAAAACTGTACTTGATCAACTGACAACTGTTTACAAGCGGAATTCAAGCTTTCTGGCTCCACTGTTTGAAAACCTGTCGATGCTGATATCGATGTCGCGGTGCAGATTAAGGTGGGCGAAACCACTGAGTCTAGTTTACCCCATCTGTGCTCTGAGTCTAGTACCACTGATTCTAGTTTGCCCCATCTGTGCTCTGAGTCAGGTTTTCAGTTTGCGTAAAGCTTAGAAGCTACGCTCGGCAGATGCCACGCTCACTGGAAGAGATATAAAAATATCAAGAAGTGAGCTGACATAAGGATATAGGTGTCTGTCACATTCCTTGGCAGTTTCTTCCCCTGAACTAGGAACATCCAAAAGATCGGAAACGTGGCCATCGGCAGCGCCCAAGACCAAAGTCTTCTTCTGGAATAGCCGACTAAGAGGCAAGGTCAGAGCGCAAATACTGTGTAGACACTGAAGGGAAACCACGAATTTCGCACTATGTAACGCTGTGATAAGCGCCTTTGCCTTCGGAGCGGTCACTGATCCACTCCAGTGACTAATGTGTTCCAAAGAATGGATGATTTTTGGAAGTACGGACACAAACTGCGTAAGTGACTCGTGCCACTCGATCCACCTCGTCTCGCCGATTCCCGTGAGCTGAGCTCTTAGAACCTTATTCAAGACGTAATTTCTCTTCGCAGATGCATTAAAAAATGCAACTTCTTTTATAATGCCTATGGCATTTCTGATCCTTGAAACAGCTGAGCTTCTTGACAAAGAAAGGTTCAGGGCGTGGTTAAAGCAGGGACAACGAGACGCATTTTTAGCTTTTTTCTGAATTTCAACTACAGCACCACAGTTATTTGATACCGTCATTGCAAACCCATCCGTCCCGATTCCAACACAGTTAAGTAAATTCAAACCCATTTCTTCTAAAAGGCTTAGAACTAGCTGGCCAATCACTTTCCGTTGACAGTCGGCTTTTTGTCTGCAGTGGAAGGTTCAAAGGTGGCATGATAATCGTCAACAAAACCTGTGAAGTCCTCACGTCTATGGTTATCAAAGGCATAGCAGAGAGTTAAACTAAGTTGCGATAAATGTGACACATCTGTTGTCTCATCGACTTTACTCTTTCTAGAATGACATCTATAACTTCTTTCGCACAACACTCAATCAACTGGTTTTGAGTTGTTTTGGTGATGTAGGTAGCTTTTGTTCCTGATTTTTTCAGTTGTTCCTTTAATTTACTGTCACCAATTTCAGCACGATAACGTAATAGTTCTCGGAAGTTTCCTTCATTGGAGAGCGGCATGTCATCCAAGTTTAATCTGCATCATCCCGATGACCCCTCAGTGGAATATTCTACCTTCCTAGAAATATGATTGATTCCAGAATTGGCTTAAGCCTTTCTTGGTTTTCTGTTGCTTGGTTAGTTTACTGTTCGTTGACGCGATTATTTACAGATTAGTGCGGAGAATGGTAGGCTCTTAGAAACGACTTTCCAGCCTCTATTGCGTCATGATGGTACTGGGAAGTATCATGTACTGTCAGGTCTCTATCTTTTCCCATTAACTTAGTAACTTTTGCGACAGGCTTTGTGACCAGCTATTGTAGGGGAACCTGTCTGTTTGAATCCCCGCTAGCCCCAGTTATAAGAAGAGGGCAGTATTTGCAAAACAGGCCTTTATGGGCAGCGGAATATACAAGCCAGTGAAAACTCTGCGAATAAGAATTGTTCAAGTACCTTTTTTCGTATTTCCCCCGCTTTAAATGAACAGAATACGGCATTTGGCATCCAATCGGGAGTTTCCATGGCCTCTCCAGGAGCTTACACTTTATTCGGCAGTAAATGGCATGTATTGTACCGATGTGGATACCAATATCGTTTTCTGGAAACAGGGTAGGCGGAGGGGGTGTTGTTGGATGATCACTCTGAACGCTAACGGGGTTAACAGAAGATTGCAAAGCTTAAGGAATTTCCCCGTGTTCGCCACTTCCAACAGAACTAATTGAAGAGCTACTTGCAGTTACAGTTACACTATCCATTCTGCGAGACTTTGAAATGACAAAGCTGTCGAGCGTCTTTTGTCCGCGTTTTCCAGACATCAATATCGCTTAAACGACGAAAATCCTCGTGACACATGCACATTCAAATTTCATTATACACTGGAACGAAATGTTTGTTTTGACACTTCCAAGTCCGGTTACGTTGCGCAACCTCACCCACTTCCAATGTTTACATCGAACAGGGAGGCGAGAACTAGTTCAGATTTACCGGGTGAACTGTTGCTATGATATGAGGTGACAAAAAATACTCGAGGCTAGCTTGATAGTGGAATAGTTGTGGAATGAACGTAATGTAAAAAGGTTTTATAGTCTAGTTACAGTAGTTACAACATGCGTTAATGCAGACTTCCGTAAGTGCAGTAAAAAAAATTACAGCCCGTCTAGGGGGGGGGGGATCGCCTCCCTGGATCCGCCCCTGCGAACCACAGCCCATAAAGTTAAAAAAACGAGTTCTGAAATATACTGCCTAGTGAAAAAAAAATTGCTGTCTGTTTATCTTAAACATGAAAGTTTAATGTGAAAAGAAAATTATGTTATTTTCTAAAAAAAAAGCCTGAAACCTCTTGAAAAGGGCGTCAGATCAAACTGAAATGTACCCAATTGCAATCAGCACGGTCAGAAACCTTGTACAAGGAAATTACACTCCCCCTCCTTGAACAACAAGGAAAATCACTTTTTTTGCATCGGTAACACTGATCCGTCTCCGTTTTTTTTTTTTTTTTTCTTTTTTTTTCAGTCCTAGCAGGTTACCATAACATCATAGAGAGATGTTCATTGGCTCATTCAAGATTCATATCTCATATCTAAGTGCTTTTTATAAATTCAGCCATCTGTAAGTGCCATATGGCACTGGAAGGGCGCTTTTTGTGCCATTTCTCTAGGAGTGGCGTTGGCGGGCTACCAGACCATCGAAGACAGATTTTTTTTATAGCTAAAATAAAAGATATTCGTTATATTTACGTTCTGTCTATAAATTCGACCATCTACAGGTTCTAAATGGCCCTAAGAACGGCCCTTTTGCTTCCAAGTCTCTAATGGAAAAGCTGGGACAATTGGGCAAGTAAAACGTTAAGAGTTATGTTTGATTGCTCATTTGAAAGCTATTGCTCATATCTATGTGCTTATTATCAATTCCACCATTCGTAAGTGCGATATAGCACTGAAAACCACACTTTTGGTGCCACTTCTTGAGTGGATGAAGTACAAAACAGGCACTATTTTAATAGTAATGTTCCAGAACCCTTAACTGGAGACAAGAAACCCTCCTGTACACCCCGCCTCCCAGCCCCCTTAGTTTCGCCATAAATTCCGCCATCTGTAAGTGCTAAATGGCACTGAAATGACGCTTTTTGTGCCACTTCTCAAGGGCTGGCGTTAGCCGGCTACCAGACAATCGTAGACAGATTTTTATATAGCTCAAATAAAAAATATTGGTTATATTTACGTTTTATCTATAAATTTGACTATCTACAAGTTCTAAATGGCATTAAAAACGGCCCTTTTGTTGCCATATCTCAAGTGGAAAAGCTGGGACAATTGGGCAAGCAAGACGTTAATAGTAATGTTCAATGGCTCATTTGAAAGCTGTTACTTATATCTATGTGCTTATTATCAATTCCATCATTCGTAAGTGCGATATAGTACTGAAAACAATACTTTTGGTGCCACTTCTTGGGTGGAAAACCTCTGAAGCACAAAACAGGCACTATTGTAATAGTAATGTTCCAGAACCCTTAACTGGAGACAAGAAACCCTCCAGTACACTTTGCCTCCCAGCCCCCTTAGTTTCGCCATAAATTCCGCCATCTGTAAGTGCCAAATGGCACTGAAATGACGCTTTTTGTGCCACTTCTCAAGGGGTAGCGTCAGCAGGCTACCAGACCGTCGTGGACAGATTTGTTTTTATATTTCAAATAGACGATGTTGGTTATATTTACGTTCTATCTATAAATTCGATCATCCACAAGTTCTAAATGGCACTAAAAACGGCCTTTTTGCTGCCATGTCTCAAGTGGAAAAGCTGGGACAATCGGACAAGCAAAACGTTAGGATATATGTTTAACAGCTCATTTGAAAGCTATTGCTCATATCTACATGTTTATTATCAATTCTACCATTCGTAAGTGCGATATAGCACTGAAAATAACACTTTTGGTGCCACTTCTTGAGTAGAAAAGCTCTGAAGTACAAAAAAGGCACCATTGTAATAGTAATGCTCCAGAACCCTTAACTGGAGACAAAAACGCCCCCTCCCCGTTCACTTCGGCTCCCAGCCCCCTTAGTAGGTCTCATAAATTGTCTGCTCACCTGTAAGCTACTGCAGCATTAGTAGTCTACCACCGTAGATAGATGTTTAATGTCTTAATTAAAAAGTGTTGCTTATATTTACTATGTTTTTATCAATTCTACAATCTATTAGATTTCACAGATTTACTTGTCAACTAGTTTTTTGAGGAAATATGCAATGAACTCTTTGCCATTGCTGAAGGAGTAACTGCAACCTAGTAAAGAGTGAACCGCTGCCCGTAGTAACTAAAAGTTAGAAAACATTAAAACGGTCTTTCTTTCTTTTTTCCAAGCCTAGCGTTCTACTAGAACATCATAGAAAAATGCTTAAGAGCTCATTCAAAAGGTATTTCTCATATGTATGTGTTTTACATTAATTTCGTCATCTACAAGTGCCATATAGCACGAACGATGGTACTTTTTATTGCATTTCTCAAAGGGTGGGGCTAGCGGGCTACCAGAACATCGAAGATAGATTTTTGATAGCTCGTATAAAAAATATTGCTTACATCTACGTTCTTCCCATAAATTCCACGATTTTGCAATCATGCAATTTTCAAATGGCACTAAAAATGGCAATTTTGATGCCATTTCTTAAGTGCAAAAGCTGGGGCTAGTGGGTTACCGGAAGTTTTCAGAATGATGTTTAATGACTCATTTGAAAACTTTTGCTCATGCCTACGTGCTTTTTATTAATTGTACCATTTGTAAGTAAGATATAGTACTGAAAACAACACTTTATGTACCACTTCTGAAGTGGAAAATCTTGGAGGTATAAAACGGTATCATTGCAATAATTATGGAAGGTTTGCAAGAATACCTTCCGCAAATTCCCCCTCCAGACCCCGTTAATAAGCTACACAATTAATGTCCTGTAAACAACAGTATATTAAATTAGATTATTGGAAGGCGTGGTTCTGTCAGTACAGAGCTGGACTTCAAATTAGATTATCATGCGTTCCTGTTATCTTTTTTCAATCACAGTTTGTCCCTTCTTATGATTCAATAAAAAAAACAAGTATTTTAACTGCAAGTAAGGAGCGCCATTAAAACTTAAAACAAACAGAAATTATTCCGTATATGAAAGGGTCTGTCCCCTCCTCAACGCCCCGCTCTTTACGCTAAAGTTTGACTCTTTCTCACAACTCTACTTTTTAAAGCAATAAAAAACTTACTTAGAAATGAATCGAAATTTCAAAAAACGATCATTTCTTGCGTAGATACGATAAATGGTACTATAAAATATTTTTTGTTTCATTTCAAAATTGTGGATGAATTACCTGAATTCTACAGAACTGTTTTCATTTGTCTTTCTTCCTCTTTGGATGCACAATCTTACATTTGGAGAGGATATTACGGTGAAATTGTCAAGTAAATAATCTGAATTAGTAAGTATAACAGTAAGTAGACCTTATTCTAATATACAACTTTGAGTGGTTCTAGAACCAATGCCTACACTTCTCCAGCCACTAAGTGGCAAGGGGTTGGGGTCAGAGGCGTACTTTGTTATGGGGAAAGGGGGCTGGCAATTGCTTCTCCGAGGCTTCTGTTTTCCCCACAGACTCCAGTTTACCTGCTGAAATTTATTTTCTCCAAAAATGTCAGTTTTTGTCAATTTCTCCAATCAAAACTAAGATAAGTCTGCTTAATTCAGCATGCGCTGAAACAGGTCAGTTTTCTTTAGAACACCTTTACTTTTTTTATTACTTAATAGCTTGCTCTTCAGTTTTTTTCTGTCATTTTCACTTAGTTTGAGGAAATTGGCTCCAACTTGATCCCCCAAAGTATTTTGAAAAAATTATGCCCTTTTTTGGGGTATGAATTTAGTGATCTATTAAGAATGTCGTTAAAACCATGAACAGGATGACCTTTATTACCAAGCATAATCCGTATCTATCATAAAGTTCCTAAAATTATATCATATAACCTGACTTCGAAACAGTTTCTGTTATTTATTTTTAATTGTTACTTATTTTTAATTATTTTTAATGTTATGTATTTACCAATACAGCTTTGCACGCTCATCGCCCCCATCAGTTTTGACTCCTGGGTGCAAATTTACCTTCCCGGTACGACAAATGAAATAATACGAGAGGCATTCCAAAATTATGTGAAATTTTCATCAACAAGGTAATGGGAACGTTTTCTATGAATGCGAAGGAGTTATACTAATGGACCTTTGAGAAGGTTGAAGAGATCTCTAGATGTTCCTAAAAATAGTGTAAGACGATGGAAGCATCGCCTGAAGAAGTTATTTGACATTAAAGGACGTTATGTTAAAAAATGCATTGTAATCATGGATGCTGTAATTCCCTTCAATCAATCAATCAATTTATTGATACTAAAAGAAAAACTATTACAAAAGTAAAGCGGCTACTAGGCCCAAGAAGCTTTGCTTGTAATAAACCACAGAGAACAAGAATAAAACACCTTTATAAAATATATACAAAAAAAAAACAAAAAAAAAACACTGGAACAAGACAAGGACATTGAACAAAAAGTATATTTGAAAGATAGAAAGACGAATTTTAAAAAAAGAGAAGAGACATACAAATTAGGATAGAATTAATAAAGAGAGAGAAAAATTATTGAATTGAAAAGACCCGACGAAATAATGCCTTTGCAGAAAGAAAAAGAGGGACATCCGAAGGGATGGAGTTCCATAATAGAATTGATTGATATACAGGAGACCTCTGGGCTGCTGTAGAAGATCGCTTCGGTAAAATAAATCGTCGAGAAGAATTACGTAAAGAAGAAAAGTACCTACCTGAGCCTGTCCGTGAAAAAAAGTGCTGCAGGGGCGGTAGAAGAGTACCTAGAAAAGCAGAATGCGCTAAATAAAGAGTACTTTTACCTATAATATGATCCAGCGGAGCTATTTCAGTGTCATTATAAAGATCAGAGGAAGGGTAAAGCCGAGGGAGAAGAAAAGTAGCCTTCACTGCCCTATTTTGGGCTCTTTGAAGTGAGCAGAGAAGAGATTTATTAGTATTACCCTAGACAGAGCAGCAATAAGAAAGGTAAGGATAAACAAAAGCATAATAAAGAGAAACCATAATATCAGGAGGAAGAAATGAGTTAATCCGGTGCAAAATTGAAGACTGGCGGAGGATTAAGGAACGGGTGTGAGTTATATGCGGTTTAAAAGAAAGAAAACAGTCAAGATACACACCAAGAAATTTCACCACAGTAGCTTGTGGTATAATATCGTTCCAAAAAGTCAGGTACGTCTCTCATACGGTAAGGGGTCTTGAAGTTGACAATGGCACTCTTTCGGCTGTTAAGAGCCATACCATTTGACCAGCACCAATCCTTTACTTTATCAAGAAGACCTTGAGCTATAGAAGTGGCAGATGGCAGGTCTACTGCAGCAATGAAAAAGTTGCTGTCATCAGCAAAAAGAACAGGGTGAACATGGGGATGAAGACCATCAACAAGATCATTAATGTAAATTAGAAACAAAAGTGGTCCAAGCACAGAGCCTTGTGGAACACCTTTCAATACGGGCAAAGTAGAGGAAGAAGTACGGTTAACTGAAACATACTAAGATCTCTCTGAGAGGTAGGACCTAAATAATTCTAGTGGGACTCCATGCACTCTAACCAGAGATAGTTTAGACAGAAGAATATTGTGGTCAACCATATCAAAGGCCTTTGAAAAGTCAAGAAATAGACCCAAAACACATAAGCCCTTGTCCAGATTAACACGCACGAACTCTGTTGCATCAGAAAGTGCATGCAAGGTAGAGAATGATGGACGAAAACAATACTGATGGCTAGTGATGAGAGAATTTCCAGCAGTCGAATTAATACTAAATACAAATGAAGAAAGTCGACGTTACACTACTTTTTCAACAACCTTCGAGATGACGGGAAGAAGAGAAATAGATCTGTAATTTGAAATTAAAGATGAGTCACCTTTTTTATGCAAAGGTACAACAGTAGCAACTTTAAATAAACGAGGGAAAATACCAGAAGAAAGAGAAATGTTAGTTACGTGTGAGATGGGATGAGATACAAACTGACTGATTTTTTAAAGGACATTATTACTCAAACCAAAACTATCAACTGAACAACTGCTTGGAAGTTGAGAAATAATACTAGAAATCTCAGTAGTACTACATGGGGAAAGGAAAAAAGACTTCTCTGTCAAGGAAAACAACTTACTCTACTCGGGGGTGGAATGAGAACTGAAGGAACTGTGGTGAAATACGAATTGAAAGCATTTGCTAAGGATTTTTTGTCCACAACATATTTATCAGCATTCCTATAAAGATATGGGAAAGATTGTTTGAGTTTCTTGCAGGAGAGAGCTTCATTAATTACAGTCCAAACGTTGCGCAAATATTCCTTAAACTCATTAATTCAACGCAAAAAATACATTTTTTGCTAAACGAACTGAAGAAGTGAGCACATTTTTGTAATGTTTATACTTCAAAAGATCATCCCGTTTCTTACTTTCACATGCCTCTACACATCCATGGGCATTTGGGTGTAAAACTCTTTGGCCTCTTTCTAAGAGGAAAATGCTTATCCAACAGAGTTCCCATACGGCGCAAGAATAATCTAGTTTGAAAGAATAATCATTAGCTTCAAGAACACTAGACCAATCATTACTCTGAAGACTATGTATTAAATTAGAAATTTATTTATCTGTAAAAGTTCTAAAAGAAGACTCGACTCGCCTTTCTCATCCACAGTAATCTTTGTTTTAGGCACAGATAGTGATAGATAAATAGGGAAGTGATCAGAAAGATCAGTGAAAACAAGACCAGAAGAGAACTTCAAATTAGGAGAATGAGAAGTGAAAACATTATCTATTAAAGTGGCTGAATTTCTAGAAGGGTCAACACGAGAAGGAAAAAAAAATTGTATGTTGAAAGATCCATTGTAATAGAAAAATCAATGAACAATTAAAAAATTCTACTTATTTTTTTCTAATACCATTGTAATATCAGAAATATGAAACATATTTATATGGAACTAGCTGAGTATTGCAGCAAATTGTGAAGTTTACAACAAAAAGTTTACTATCCATAATTTATAAAACAATGCATATTTAGGCACTGAGAGCAAGAATTTAATTTGGAACTAGCTGGTTATTTTAACATTGGAATCGACATGGGCTTGGGTTTAATGATTTAAAAAAGCTTAATGTTATGCAGAATAGACAATTAAACATTCGCCCTACCACATTAAAATATACTGCACACTAAAAAATGATTAATAAGATTTTTGTCTCATATCGATTTCGTTGGTGTTCTAAAAGTAACCATTTTCTATATATATATATATATATATATATATATTGTATATTTATGTTATAATCAGAAAAAAAAACTATTCATTTTTTACTTTATTGGAGGCCTAGCAATGATAAAGCCACAACCAAAAACCCTGACGGTTTTGCTTCATCTACAAATAGCCGGAATTAGCAATGAATAACCTAACGATATGTTAAAGGCCTTTGAAACTAAACATATAGATTCTCGATTGACTGTCTATGAATTTCTAACCAATGGCCTTTTGGCCCTCTTTGGGTCAAAATTGCAATTTATGCCACAAAATAGCAGAAAACAGACGCCGCTTTCAGGTCAATGGTGAATCTTGACCGCTAGATCACGCCTCTTGGATTCAATGTCTTTGTCAAATAGATGCCACTAAAAACCTTTCATTAGCAGAAAAGTTTGAAAAACATTAACAAGGTAATATGTTTAAATGAAAATTTTGTGACACTAGAGGTAATTTATCATGGCCGTACGTTGCTTCTTCTCTAGGATGGGGCAGTGACTAAAAAAGCTTGACCTTCCTATCCTAACGTACGGTGGAAATAGAGGAGATGTCATTTTAGCATTTAAGATAATGACCAGTGATACTGTTAAGCCCATTTTTGATCACAGTGAATACACCAAAACACGAGGAAACCCCAAAAAACGATGCGTTAAAATTTTTACAAAAAAACATGAGAAGCTGAACTTCTTAACTAATCACGTTGTTCCTTTGTGGAACTTACTCAGAGAATTTACAGTGTCTGCCACATCAGTCAACAGCTTCAAGATTGGTATTGACTGAGATTGGACTGGGAGGTCATGGAATACACCTAGTAACACCCAACAATTAAACCAAATTGCCCTGTGAATATATGAATAGATATGGTTATGAACTGTTACTTGAATATTGATTATATGGTGACATCCTATTATATATATACCTGGCAACATCTACAGGTTCTTTAACCTTAGTTGCTAGAGGATGCAATTTAAGGTAATGACAAATAATGTAAATAAGCAAAAGCAAAGCCTGATTATAAAAGGAAAACAATATAGACTAATGAATATAATTTGGTAAAATTCTAGTTAATTGACTTCTTGCTATCTCAGTAAGGGTTTAGGTTAGGAAAATGAAACTTTCAGGGATAAATCTATGGACTAAAGTATGTCCTGGGAAGGTATTTTGAAGCAATTACCTCCACTCACCTTTGATGACCTTTAAAAATATGTGTGCTATAAAAGTGAAACCTTGCAAAATAGATCTTCTGCTTTATTGAAGTACAACAAAATTGTTCTCATCTTCATAAATTTGCTCAATTCTATTTTATAAGGCTGTAAAGATATGCAAATACATTTCCTAAATTAAAAAAAAGAAAACATTGATATGGCTCAAAATTCTACTCAAATAACAAGAATTGCATTTTCAGAACTAAAGGCAGAGAAAAAGCAACTAGTAACTGAAAACTAAGGTAAAATGTTGTTTTGTCAAAATTTCAATAGGTATAGATCTGTCATGTAGGCAAATTTCAGGGCCCTCTAGAGGGAGAAGGAGGGGAGGTGGGTGCTTTAAAATACCTTCCCGGGACATACTTTATCCTGTAGACCCATCCCTGAAAGTTTCATTTTCCTAACCTAAACCCTTTCCAAGATAGCAAGAAGTCAATTATCTAGAATTTTACATAAAAAAAAATATTTACATCATTTTCATTCAAATATTACATTATAATTCATTCAAATTTCATTCAAATATTAAATTATAATTCAAATATTACAACAGTGTTCCTTCTTGAGAGCTAGAATGCTAAAGTGATACCTGAAAGAGGGTAAAGTAAGGAATCAAATGCTACTACTATTACTACTACCAACAATTCATCACAGCACCAAGCAGCCTAAGGCCAACCCAGCCATACATGCTCCTCCTCCATCCCAATCTATTCAAAGCCTCCCACTTTACACCCCACAGGAAGTTCCTATTTAAGTCTTTCTTTATGACATCCTCCCATCCTTGACAGGGACAACCAATCTCTGGCCATCTTAGATGGCCTAAGATTGTTATCCTTCATCTGTAGAACATGCCCTAGCCATCTCAACCTTTATTTTATTTTAATGCTACTCCATTTATTTATTAACATATTTCCCTTATTTGTGGTTAGCAGTAGGGAATTTGCCCCTGGTGGGCTTAGCTAGCATTTTTTTCTGCTAGCCAAGCCTACCAGGTAAAGTTTTAGTCTTTTTACTGAAAAATGCATTTACAATTTGCCATTTGGTAGGTTTAGCTTGCATTTTTTCTAAGATTTAGGGTTTTTTTTTAGTTTGCCTGGTAGAAATAGAAAAAGAATAAAGATGTTTCCACTAGTGTATTTGTCTTCTGCCAAACAAGTAATGATAATAATAAAAAAGACTATCTATTTTGTTATCAAGTGATAATTGAGATTCAGTTTTATTCATTTATCATCTTTTCTTACTTTTCTTTAAAGTTTTTTTTTAGACTACAATATACATTGAAAACAGGCAAAGAAACATGGGAAATATTTCTGAACTATAGTTTAAATCATCCTCTGAGAACAAAGTCTAAGGTAATTCACCTTTTGCCAGGCAGGTCAGAGTCTATAGAGCCCTGTCTTGCCAGTGTTAAATAATCCTGTATAAAGATGAATTCCAAAAAGGAATGGGTGAACTTATAATAACAAAAGAATAGCTTTTACCATCATATTTGTCATTCAACACACTTTTTAAATATTGTAGTTTCCTACTATAACCATCATGCTTTGACTCTTTCTCTCAACTCTACTTTTTAAAACAATAAAAAGCTTTAGTGTAAAAAGAGGGGGGTGAAGAGGAGAAAACAGCCCCTTTCATATATGGAGTGATTTCTGTTCATTTTAAGTTTTAATATTGCTCCTTACTTTCATTATAAAAAACTCGTTTTATTTTTATTTAATTTCTGAACATTTTTGAATTAATCCATGTTTTGATTTTGGCTCTGCACAAAAATAATTAAAACAAAATTTGCATATTCATCTATTTTTTTGTTGGCTAAATGGCTTTCTCATAGTTTTGTTTGGACAATTTTGAGAAAAAACAAGCAGGGGAGGAGGTATAGTTACCCTCCAATTTTTTAGTTACTTAAAAAGGCAACTAGAGCTTTTAATTTTTTACAAAAAATTTTATTAGTAAAATATACATAATTTACAAATTAACTTGTGTAACAAACTTCTACATTTGTATGTTTTTACTTTATATATTTGGGGTTTGCCCCCTTGTCAATACCTGGCTCTTTACAGTAAAGCTTAAATTGTGTCCCAATTCCTTGAGAATGATCACTGATTCACAAAGGCCATTGAATAAATAGTTGAAATTACTAAAAATACTTTAGCATAAAGAGCAAAGTGTTCAAAGGAGGTGAACCTGTCATATGTGTAATAATTTATGTTTGTTTTAAGTTTTAATCTGCTCCTTGCTTTCAGTTGAAAAAAACTTTTTCATTTTTTTTAAATGCTAGAAAATCATGTGCCCTCTTCATGGAAATTCTCTTCCCCCATGACAAATTCCTCCATGGAAAGCTCCCCCCACATAACCCACTCCTCTCAACCTCTCCCCAACCAAAAAATCCCCTGAAAACGTCTATATACTTCCCAATAACCATTACTATATGTAAACACTGGTCAAAGTTTGTAACTTGCAGTCTTTCCCATGGGGACTGTGGAGGAGTAAGTTGTCCCAAAGACGTAGTTATTAGGTTTTTTGACTATGCTGAATAAAATGGCTATCTCAGAATTTTGATCTGGTGACTTTGGGAAAAAATGAGCATGGGAGGGGGCCTAGGTGCCCTCCCATTGTTTTGGTCACTTAAAAAGGCCACTAGAACTTTTTATTTCCGTTAGAATGAGCCCTCTCGCTACATTCTAGGACCACTGGGTTGATACAATAACCCCTGGGAAAAAACCCAAACAAATAAACACACATCTGTAATCTGTCTTGTGGGAAAATGCAAAATTCCACATTCTTGTAGATAGCAGCTTGAAATTTTTGCTAATGGGTTTTCTGATACACTGAATGCGATGGTGTGATTTTCGTTAAGATTCTATGACTTTTAGGGGGTGTTTCCCCCTATTTTCCAAGATAAGGCAAATTTTCTCAGGCTCGTAACTTTTGATGACAAAGACTATATTTGATGAAAGTTCTATATTTAAAATCAGCATGAAAATTTGATTCTTTTGATGTATCTTTTAGCATCAAATTTCTGTTTTTTAGAGTTTCGTTTAGTATTGAGCCGGGTTGCTCCTTACTACAGTTTGTTATCACAAACTGTTTGACTAAAAGAAAGGGGGCTGAGGCATTGAAATCTAGGATAGTTTATGATAGTTTTTTTTCTAAATGTCTCGATAACATATTTAGGTTATGCATGGTGATAGAAAAAATTATAGATTGCAGATGCCAAAGGTGGAAGTTGAAAAGGGTATGAAGATGATCTCGATGCAGAAAATTAGAGTCCTCAAAGTTCAGATGAGGCTCATATAGACTCAAATAGCCTCCTACTATACCCATTCCGGCTAACACCTCTCTGAAGACCCTGCATGAGAAATATATTAATGCTTCTATTGGACAAGAAAAAATAAGTAAATAAAGAATAACAACTTTAAGAAAGTTATCTAGAATATAGACTATAAGTTCTAGATTAAAGTTATAGACTATAAAGGTTATTTTGCTCTATACTCTATATACTCTAGAATTTCATACTTGTACTCTATGCTCTATATAGAATCTTATTCTCTAGAATTTCCACTTTCTATCAATCCCAAATTTCGAATGGAAAAAGAACCAGCACACCCTTCCTGATTGCCTTCCCCAGATTTACTCAGGAGCTTGAAACTTCTACTGTAGGGTTTTCTGATATGCTGAATCTGATGATGTGATTTTTGTTAAGATTTTATCACTTTTAAGGGATGTTTCCCCCTATTTTCGAAAATAAGGCAAATTTTCTCCAGCTTGTAACTTTTGATGGGTAAAACCAAACTTTATGAAACTTATATATTTAAAATCAGGATTAAAATGGTTTTTATTTTAAATGTAAATATTGTTATCAAAATTCCATTTTTTAGAATTCTGTTGACTATTGAGCTGGGTTGCTCCTTACTACAGTTTGTTACCACAAACTGGTTGATATTAGATCCTGGATAAATTAAGTAAATAATCAATTTACTGTTTTAAAAAGTAGAGTCGAAAGAAAGAGTCAAACTTTAGCGTAAGGAGCGGAGTGTCGAAGAGGGAACAGCCCCTTTCATATACAGAGTAATTTCTTTTCATTTTAAGTTTTAATATTGCTCCTTACTTTCAGTTTAAAAAACTTGTTTTTTTTAATTTAATCTTATAAAGAATTCAACTTGATTAGCTTCATCAAAGTGTTGAATTCTGCTGATTAGAAAAGGTTGCACAATAACAGCCTTAAAAGAACAAGTTCATCAAGTATTAAATTTCTTTCTTTGTTTTTTTTTTTTGTAAAAAGTTACCCCTCCCCAAAAAATTACTAGTAAATAGTTGTATGATTTGAACAGAACCAAGCTAGCAACTTTGTCTTTTTTCTATACCCTAGCCTGTGGGTATTTTATTATGCTAAACAGGCTAGTGCTCACTTCTAATAAGTTTCAAGATGAACATTAAGTGTAATTTCTGTCTTACGTTCAAAACATGACATCTTTGTGAAATTCTATAGAATGTACTGGAAGTTTTTATATGTAGTCAAATTTTATTTTTACTTTTACTTTAGTCAGCTTTGAACATGCAAAACTCACATCACCTTAAAATCAAGCTTCACTGGAACCGAAAAATCACGAGCAGATTTTGAATGGTTACCATTAAAAATTTCAAACACATCACAAATTCAACAGTCAAAATACCAGCTTTTTCTCTATGTTTGAAAATTTCTCCCATCTTTGTGGAAATCCACTCCAATCTTGTTTAAATTGAAAAGAAATATTTAGATTTAATGAAGAGATAGTTTTATTTTTTCTTGATTAGAGTATTAAATTTCACTGAATACAGAGGGTTGTGCAATTTCATCCATACAAGAATACTGTGGTCAATTTTCCAAATTTAATAACGTTTTTATAGTCTTAATGCTTAAAAGGTGCACAATTGCTCCAATACTCACAAGACAATGCACAATGCTCAAAAGTGTGTAATTGCTTTATTCATTCACATACACAAAGGAATATTTAGGAACTAAAGTCATATTTAAATTTTTTAATTTTCTTCCTTTTTTTAGTTAATAGCTTTCCCCAGCAAATTATATACAAAATAATTATGCATAAATGCAACTAATTATGAATACAAATAATTATGTAGATACTTCGAAAATCATAGGCAGCACAATAGCACTCCCTAAGTAAAGAGTAAAGTTGGCTCTATGTATTTTTTTTCACTAAGCCACTTGGTATAGAATGGGTTATAGTAGAAACTTTGGGGGGGGGGGTTACTCGATTGAGAATTGAAATTTGAAAGTGCCTTTTGCTACAGTAAAAGTAGCAGGATACACAGTGTGCATAAAAAGACACTGTTTGTGTCAAAATACATTTATTTGTATTCAAGGTTGTCAAAAGGATGTATCTGCAGTATCTCAGGAAAGGTTAAAGGTGGTAACTTAAAGGGATACAGGAAGGAGATAACTCTATAAAGCTTTATGTCACCTTTAACTCTATAAAGGAAATATTTTAATAATCCCATTTTGGATTACTGAAGTGAACTATTAAGGAATAGACAGAATAAAATTGGCCCCAAGCAACTACCCAGGGGACTTAACTGAAAACTCGATACTCCTCAAATAGTTCCTCACAACCCCTAATATTTTGTAACATCTGCTTGGTAATGACCAATGCATATCCTGCAGCTGATTTCATAATCAGGGTTTTTTTCAATAACACAGGCATTGAAATCGTGCCATATACCTCACAACAATCAATTTAACCTAACTTTTGAATTGAGTCAGCCAATTATTTTTATCATTGATTATTTTTATATATATAGATTACTTCCATTTACATAAACATGCATTTTTAAAAACCTATTGATTTGAGGACCATTCTAGGCTATATACCATAGATTATTTTTTCTGAATGATATTGGGCCCTTTAGAACACAATCTTCGTAATTCTTGATAAAATTGAAGTGTTTAAGACAAAGCAGTAATTTTTAAAGTTTGAATTCAATCCATCGTTATCAGGTGGTTTTACCACTATCTTTTTGCATGCAGCAGGATATTTACCAGAACCTAAACAAAGAATAAAAAGAAAACCAAGAGGAATGGGTAAGAGGAAGTCGATTCAACTATAATATCATTTAAAACGCAATCAAAATCAAGGGCTTTATCAGCAGTGACCTCATAACATATGACCTCATAAACATAATTATTTGCATATGCTCAGAAATTACATCTGAGTCATCATACTCTGATCATTTTACAGGGAAAAGCTGCTAACAAAGCATAAGATTGCATATGGGAAGCTGGATTTACAAAAGAAAAGGTGAAAAAAGTCATTAAGTTTACCTGTCTTCCTTTTATCATCTTGAACAGATTCCCCAGAGACTAAATTAATGAAGACCAGAAATAACAGTGATTGATCATTGCAGCATTTTTACCGGCTATTGAAGGTTTTAAATGAGCCTTTAAGATTTCTATAAAGTCTCAGCGTCCCACTAGCGGGGACAAAGTAATAGGAAAGAAAAAGACGAGACTGCTCACTGCACCTTAAGTAAAAAAGCGATTTTTCTTGTTGCTCAAGGTAAGGGACTACAATCCTTTTAAATAGGGTTTCTGGCTAAGCTGATTCTAAAGTCCTCTAAGGCAGCAATCATGAATTTATGTTATTTGATATGGTTATACCCAGTTTTTATTCCTGAAGCTTTTACTGAACAAATTCAAAGTTTTTGGAAATTCGAAAAATATTTGAAATTAGAACACGCTACTAAGAAGATATTGTATGCATTAGAGAATATCTGTATTTTATGATTCACTAATCAAAAGTCCCATCATCATAGCAGTTTTGTATGGTGGCAATCCAAGTACGTATGTTAAAATGGATCAAATAAATTCAAAACCTAAGACAAAAATAGAGACTCTTCTCATTCATCAGAGGAAGAGAGAAAGGCCAAAATTTGAAACCACAATAATTGGCGGGCTTCAAGAAATCACTGACGCAAAAGTCCATAAAGAAAACAGGTATTGGAGAAACTTTAAAGGTCTCTTCAAGAAAAAGAAGAAAAATAAAAAGCTTGATAAAGTGGATATGCAAAAAGGATCTGAAGCACATAAAAGCAATAAAACTGAAAACCGAGTAAAAGCTACGAAGCCTGAGAAAAGAAACAACATAAAGGTTATTCCTGTCATAACTCTAAATAAAACTGATGCTCAAGACATACAGCAAAAAGGTATTTTTTTGCAAAATAAGGAAAATAGTAAGCCTGATGAGGCAGATGCAGAAAAAGTGTCTGAAGCACATAAATGCAAGAAAACTAAAAACAGAAGAGTAACTACTGAGCCTGAGGAAAGAAATGACATTATTGTTATTCCTGTCAGTACTCCTAAAAAAACTGATGTCGTAGACGTACAAGTAGCTACTAAAAGAGACGTTAAAGAGAATGCATCTTCAATAATATATCCTGATCCTCAAGCTCTTCCTAAATCTAAAGTGATGCATATCTCTCAAAATAAATGCAAAGGCACAGCAAACTTGACAATATGTTTCCTTGTGAGCATAGATATCCTCCTGGAAAGTTAGAAGATGAGAATGGCGAATTGGAAACCTCCAAAATGGATGTAAAGACAGCAATTCCTAAACGTCCATTCAGCAAGAGGTATAACATTAGCAAGGAGATAAAAACTGCATCAGTGAATGTTAGAACACAGACAGAAAATACCAGAAGCGTCTGTGTTCAGGTACATACAGGTATACAAACTGATGATGCCCTCATAGAACATGTCTCTATTCCGCCACTCCCTCGTCCAATTCCAATGTATACATCACAACCTGCATCAGCGTATGTAGGAACACAAATAGAAGAGACAAAAACCATCTGTGTTCTGGTACATGCTAATACAGTCGTTACAAGAATAGTCAGAAAACAAAACCATCAAAGGTGTTGGTCTGAATTCAATCCACTATTGTAAGGTGGTTTTACCTCTATCTTTTTCCATGCAGCAGGGTATTTACCACAACCTAAACAAAGAATAAAAAGAAAACCAAGTGGAATGGGTAAGAGGAAGTCGATTCAAGTATAATAACTTTTAAAACGATATCAAATTCAAGGACTTTATCAACAGTAACCTCATAACATATGACTCATAAACACAATGACCTAATAAACATAATTTTTTGCACATGCCCAGAAATTTCATCTGAGTCATCATACTCTGATCATTTTTCAGGAAAACAGCTGCTAACAAAGCATAAGATTACATATAGGAAGCAGAATTTACGAAAAAAGGCAAAAAATTTCATTAAGCTTAACTGTCTTCCTTTTATCATCATAAACGGATTCCTCAGCAACTAAATCAATGAAGACTGGAAAAAACAGTGATTGGTTATTGCACTTCCTTTTTACATACATCATTGCAGCGTTTTACAGATTATTGCAGCTTTCAAATCTATTGAAGTTTATGCCAGATTATTTTTTCTAAATGATATTGGACGCTTTAAACCGAAAATTTCCGTAATTCATGGAAAAATTGAAGCATCTAAAACAAAGTAATAATTTCTAAAGTTTGAAATCAATTCATAGTTATTAGGTAGTTTTACCGCTATCTCTTTCCATGCTGCAGTACATTTACCAGAACCCTTCAAAAAGTATTCAAAAAACTCTTCAAAGGGCAGATTCTTCAGAAATTATTTTGCGGCTAGGATTTTTAAATACATGGCTGCTTAAAGCAGTTACTCACCAAAGAGGTGTCTATCAAATACAATGCGAGTGTGGCAAATTAATTTTAGGGAGAACTCACCAGAATTTCAAGAAATGCCTACAACAGCATAGAGATGATGTCACCAAAGCTCTAAACTCTGATATTGCTTCTGTCTCTTTTGATTCTGCTTTAAGCAGCCATGTGTTTAAAAATCCTAGACTTAAAATACTTTTTGAATCCGTCCTTATTAGCAACGACCTAGGCATAAAGCAAGTAGTTCGAGAAGCAACTCAAATCAGACTTAAGATTAATAATAAAATTTCCTTCAATAGGGACTTGGGAGAATATTCACTAAATGCTGCGTACACAAGTCTAATTAAAAATGACTTTGCGAAATATTATAAAAACCAATTTTTTATAATAAAAATCTTTAATACAATATTTTAATTTTGAATATTATAATTAACACAGAACCTGTCACAAATAGACCTATAATATCAGCAACCAAAAAAGCAAGATTGGCATTAAAAACGTGATTTAAATCATTCTCTTTCATTTCAATGAATTGCCTCGTTTCATTACAATTTATTTATCAGTCCTGGTTGAACTTTGCAGAGGTAAGGATGCTGGCACTGTTTTGATAAAAATTCATTTTAGTTATATAGATTTTACCCTCTTGTAAGTTTTTTCTTTTTATATATTCGTGTCTTGTTGAAAACGGTCCTTGGGCATTGGGCCGAAATATTAATTGTGTTGCGGAGCAACACTACTGCTTTCGTAGTTTTTTTTTTTTTTCACCGTGATCAGCGACCTGTAGCTCCGAAGTGGTAAGAGTTAAAAATTTGAGATTTTTCAGAGGGAAGGGAAACGTGAAACAGAGTAAAAAAGTTCCAGAGAAGTTCCTAAAATTTCTAACAGTTTTCCATAAAAAAAAAAATAAAACCGTTTTTTTCTTAGAAACTCTGCGTTCGATGTTTGGCGTCAAGTTAAGACGACCCTAGCTTCGGAAATAAACTTGTTAGAAATACAGTTATGCTGAACTCATGTAGAACTTTCATTTGTCTCTTAGAGAACCGGAGCACAAAATTCCGTAGATCTTACAGATTTCCCGGAAATAATTCCGGAAAAGTCCATCTCGTTCCGATTTTTTTTTGAATTTTCTGAAATTTTCGATTTTGATGTTTCTTATATTTTTATCGAGTAGTGCTATGAAAAGTATGCAAGAAGAAGTGAAGTGTTCTATATACCAAGTTGCTTCGTTCTCTAAGAAATAATTTCTCGAAGTTTCGACGTTCTAGAGGTAACTTCTGTTCTGGACCAGCTAGAATTTTTTTTTCCAACGCGGTTCGACAGGTCTCGATCTCCTAACAACTGGAGCTTACAATAGTTTCTCCGAAATAAAATTCCTTCTTTGGGTTTTTCTATTTGGAAGTTTTGTCATGCCCTCGGGGCAATTTATATTTTTTGGTGAATTTGGTTTGTTTTATATTTTCCTAGCTTAGACCATCAAAAGTTAAGCAGAAAACTATAAGACGTTATTTCCGTATCTCTTTCAGATTTCCCGGAAATAATTCCTGAAATGTGCGTCTCGAAACATAATACTTCGAATTGGCGTCAAGTTAAGACGGCCCTAGTTTCGGAAGTAAACGTTTTAGAGATAAAATAATTATGAACTCATATAGAACTTTTATTGATGTTTTCGAGAACTGAAGCATGAAATTCCGTAGCTCTTACAGATTTCCCGGAAATAATTCCGGAAAAGTCAATCTCGTTCCGATTTTTCTCGTTTATTTCTGGACCAGCTAAACATTTTACCAAACTCAGTTTAGTAGGAGCTCGAAATAAAACCATATCAAAGATGCTTCAAGATAACAATCGAAGCCGCATTAGAAAAATGTCCTCTGAAGGACATAATGGAGACTGTTGCTCCGCAACTGTGTCCCGTAGGGCACAGTTGCACGTGTTGCTCCGCAACTGTGCCCTAAGGAACAGGGCACAGTTGCTGCAACACTTCCCGTTGCACAAGCAACGGAGGTCTAGTTCTCATTTGTTTCCCACTGTCTTGCCAAATTCCGTATTGTTTTTTCTTGTTTTTGGTGTTTGTGATGAAAAGGCTGTGTGGCCTTAGTCGCTATTTACGAAATAAACGGAAAAAAAGAGGAGACAGATCACTGCAACCTAAGTAAAACAGCGATTTTTCTTGTTGCTCATGGTGGGAGACTACAATTCTTCTAAATAGGGTTTTCAGCTAAGGTGATTCCGAAGTCCTCTAAGGGAGCAATCATGAATTTATGCTCTTTGATATGGTTATACCAAGTTTTTATTCCTGAAGCTTTTACTGAATACATTTGAAGTTTTTGTAAATTCGAAAAATATTTGAAATTAGAACACACTACTAAGAAGGTATTGTATGCATTAGAGAAAATTTGTATTTAATGATTCCCTTATCAAAAAGTCTCGTTGTTTTAGCTGTTTTTGTATGACGACAATCCAAGTAAGGATGTTTAAATGGGTAAAGTAAGTTCAAAACCTAAGCCAAAAATAAAGAATCTTCTCCCTCATCTGAGCAAGAGCGAATTGGAAGAATTTGAAGCCATTGCAGTTGGCGGGCTTCAAAAGACCACTGACGCAAAAGTCCATGGAGTAGCCACAAAAAGTGACAACTCACCCATTGGAAACAAAGATACACTAAATACAGACAAGAATAAAGAAAATAGCTATTGGAGAACATTTAAAGGTTGCTTCAAGAAAAAGAAGAAAAATAAAAAGCTTGCTAAAGTGGATGCAGAAAAAGGGCCTGAAGCACTTGAAAGCAAGAAAACTGAAAACCGGGAAAAAGCAACGGAGCCTGAGAAAAGTAACGACATGAAGTTTGTTCCTGTCACTGCTCCAAAAAAAACTAATGCTGAAATTATACCAGGTGTCTTTGAGCAAAAAAAGAAAAATTGTAATTCCGACACAGCATTTGCAGAAAAAGGGCCTGAAGCACATGAAGGCATTAAAATTGAAAACAGAGGAATTACTAAGGAGTCAGAGAAAAGAAATGACAGAAAAATTATTCCTGCCACTACTCCAAAAAAAGGTAAAGCCGAAGACATCCAATGTATCTTAAAGCAAAAGAAGAAAAATAGTAAGTCTGATGCAGCAGATACAAAAAAAGTGTCTGAAACACATAAAGGCAAGGAAACTGAAAACAGAAGAGAAACTATGAAGCCTGAGAAAAGAAATGACATGAAGGTTATTCCTGTCACTACTCAAAAAAAAATTAAAGCTATAGACATACCAGGTATCTTTATGCAAAATAAGAAAAATGCAGAAAAAGTGTCTGAAGCACAGAAAGGCAATAAAACTGAAAACAGAAGAGGAGCTACTGAGCCTGAGAAAGGAAATGATATTATTGTTATTCCTGTCAGTACTCCTCAGAAAACTGATGTCGAAGACGTACCAGCAGCTACTAAAAGAGACGTAAAAGAGAATGTATCTTCAATAATGTATCCTGCACCTCAAACTCTTCCTAAATCTAAAGTGATGCATATCTCTCAAAATAAATGCAAAGTCATACCAAACTTGACAATGTGTTTCGGTGTGAGTATTGTAGATATTCCTCCTGGAAAGTTAGAAGACGAGAAGGGCAAATTGAAAACCTCCGAAATGGATGTAAAGATACCAATTCCTAAACCTCCATTCAGCAAGAGGTATAATATTAGCAAGGAAATAAAAACTGCATCAGTGAATGTTGGAACACAGACAGAAAGTACAAGAAGCATCTGTGTGCAGGTACATATAGGTGTACAAACTGATGATGCCCTCATAGAAAACGTCTCTATTCCGCCACTCCCACGTCCAATTCTAGTGCAGACATCACAACCTGAATCAGTGTATGTAGGAACACAAATCGAAGAGACAAAAGCCATATGTGTTCTGGTAGATGATAGCACACAGACTGATGATACTCTAATTGAAAATGTATTCATTCCACCGCCACCACCACCACCACCATTACCACCACCCCCGATTATCAATCAGGAATCACGACCTAAACCGAAAAACAAAAAGATTGTACGAGTCCAATCAATTGAAGCCGGGCAAGAAAAAAAACAGGGCCAAATGATGGAGGAACTAAGAGAAAGATTAAAAAGAAAAAGTAAGTCGTTACAAGAATAGTCAGAAAACAAAACCATCAAAGGTGTTACTTCTTTGCTTCTAATTTAAAAAAAAGGAAAGGACGGCAATTGAAAATAAAGAGTCCTATGGTGACGCATTGGGTTTGATCTTATCTTGATAATACGTTACCCAGAGATTGAACCCGGCTATATGAATAGACTGCAGGGCCGAGGTAGGGACCATTAGTCAAGAAGCATCGTTAATCCGATTACTTTGTTGTTGTAATCCGTAAACTTTGGTTGTAATCCGATTACAACCAGCCAAAATTTGGATTTTGGAGCCATTCATAAGATTGTTAAACGAATACAAAGGATCAGAAAATAGATATTGGTAGGATCACCGATTCTGAGAATAGAAACAGCTTAAAGTAAAAAAAGTAGGAAATAATAAGAATTATCACAAGGCTGTGTATTGCAAATTAATGTTAAATTAGCCGGAAATGAGGAAGAATGCATTAACTGAAATGGTCAATCGATTTGCAACTGTATTTCAGCATTGATAGTCTGTTGTATCTTTGACACAAATTTTCTCCTGTTTTAATATGTGTTCCTGTGTAACGTAATAATAAATTAGATCACGACATCAAATGACATCAAATAAATATGATGTCATGTTTGAGTGACTCTGCCTCCTCGGGATTCCACACGAGTCCCGAGTCTTTGTAGTTACAGCAATGGCTGCAACCTAGTAAAGAACAAACTAAAAATTTATGTTGTAGTAACCAAAAATTTAAAAAAGCATTTTAAAAGCTAGCTTGGTAAAAAAAAAATACGATTTTTTGGTGATTCATGGACAGCAACTATTATCTTGGTTAATCTAAAAGACAAAACGTTATTTTGAAAATTAATTTGGAGGAACTTAAAAACAATAGCCTAGAAGAACTGGAAAATGGCGTCAGATCAAAACGAAAAGTGCACCATTGAAATTACTATTGCCAACATCTCTGTACAGGAAAGTTACAGCCCTCTGGCTTGAACGAAAACTAAAATAGGTTTTTGCACGTGTACTACTGGCGTGCCGTTGTTTTTCCTTTTTGTTTTCAGTCACTGTTAGTAGGGAATCGAAACAACATAGAGAGCTGTTTCAGGGCTCATTTCAGAGAATGTTGCAATGCCTATTGCTTTTTGTAGTTAACCATGAAATAGTATTTGAAATATAGCCAACTTTTTGACAAAAACTGCATCTTTATATAAAAGACGATATAACACACATATCAATATGAAGATATATATATTTTTTTAAGATGCCATTTTGTCAGTTTTTGTTTACAGTTATTGTATTTGATTTTTAATGTTCTGTTTTGTTACTCGAAAAACCACGTAGATATACCACGTAGAAAAACCACGTAGATATATATTGTTGTAGAGCTTTAAGGGTAAAGGGTAGCTTGTCGCTTTCTTTCATATGCTTGCAGAAGAGATGCCATCGTAATTCAGATATTGTGCTAATATAGATGTTTTTGGGGCTGCACGATGTGATGTCTAGACTGCACGTGTATCGACAGAACATTCTCAATTGACCGACTTAGATTACTACTTTCTCTGTTGAAAGCATATGCACAAATCTAAAATCATCTCTCATCATTTTTATATCCTTCATGTACACTTTCAGCCTGGTTACTTTGTCAATACCTGAGGAGCTTCCAGTACTGTCAGCTCCAGTAAAGGCATGGAAGGATGGTAACACTTTGGTATCTGTGTCTGGGAAGAAGAAAACCATATTTGTATTTGGCAAATTTTACTGTGATATCAGTATAGCCTGACGGATCATCAGTGTGTCCGTTTTTTCATGAGTGTTGTCCAAAAAATTAAGCCTTCGTTGTTCTCTGTATGCCCTGAAGAACAAGTAACGATTAACCGACTCATTGGGAAGCCATGCCGAATTGGGCTATTCTTTGTCTTCTTTTATCCCTGTTAACCTACTTTAGTCATCCTTGTATGTGTCAAATACATCGATAACTTAATCACAATCTAGTGTTAGCGTCATCAGCCTGTTATTCAAACGTTCATTGGAGATGTTTGATGGTTACAATAGCTTCTGGTTTCTTTGCCAATTTCTGAAGAGGAAGTATTTCGACATGCTCTATTTTGCGACATGTATTGGGTGTTGTGTTGTTAATTAATTCTCTTGCCAATGATTTTCTAGGGGGATTTCCTGTCATTGTCAACTTATGGAGTTGAAGGATCAACTTCGTATTTTTCTGGCATCCAGGATTGTACCGTTTGGTGTAAAAGGGACTCTCGGTATGACTGTTTTCTGGTTTATACTTGGCTACGATCGTCATTCAAATCACTAGTCTTCTTGAGGTTCACCTTGATGTTTTGAAGCTTTATCGTGGTTTCCTTATTTCAGGCATGGGTGTTTTCTTGTTTTCTTTTTCTTTACTGGCGTCATAGGCGGATGCTTCCATTATTTGGCTCTTTGTCATATTATTCATAGCTTTTAACCTTTCATAGCTGCGTTCAAAATTGACAATACATATTTATGAGAAATATAGTCATGAATGACTGCCTTGAGTAGCCTAATACCTTCAGAAGCGAATGGGCTTCTATGTTTTAGAACGGTTGCCTTAATCTTGTTGATAGCAGAATGCTCCTTTTTGACAACATTTGGCCTACGGGAATTGGTCTCTAGTTGTGTCACGCCCCAGGTTAAGTTGAGTATGGTAAAAAGTGGTTGGAGGACAACCAGACTCCGTTTCATTCCCTTTTAGCTGTCTTCCCTCCAATGATATCTGATCAAAATTTGGAATAACCATCTTGTTCAAAATAGTCGAAAAGTCAAATAACTATATCTTCAGGGACGGCATTACCCCCACAGCCCCTGGGGCAAGAGTTGTAAGCTAAGTTGCCACTTTTGTATATACTAGGCTGGTTATCGGGTAAGAGGGGCATGTTTAATCCTGAGTTTCCGAAAAGGCCAAGAATACTAAGGAAAAACTTTTTAGAAAATTATGAGGGGAATGTCAAACAAATTAAAGCACACTATATGCAGGAAGGTTGTCAAAAGGACACAATAGCAATATCTAAGGAATGGCTCTGGGTATTAAGTTGGAACTTCCAAATCATATTAGAACAAAAAAAAGGAATTGAGAGAAACCAACCCCCCCCCCCCCTTCCCCTTTTTCTTTTAGATGCTCCCTTTTACACTGATAGAAATATTAAAAGTTTTTTTTTCAAAATAGTCACAAGGTCTAATAGCTTTGCCCCCGTGGATTCCATATCCCCCGAGCCCGGGGGCAAGGATTGTAAATGATCCAACTTGTCCATTTTTAACAGGTATGATTTATCATTGGGAAAGGGGTAGATATTTGATCCTGGGTATGTCTGAAAATGCTATGGTTGTCGAGGAATATGCTGAGCTGAATAAAAGAAAACACGATGTGCGTCTAATGTAACAAAAATGTATATCTGCAATATCTTAGGAACTGGTAAGGGTATTAACTTGAAACTCTCAGGGCCACTACTACTATGGCTGCAAATCCGACTGGTTGCGATTGTAACAGTGATTACTTTCGACTGCGACAACTTGTGACTGTGACTGTGAATGATTGTAACTGGTATTGTAATTACTTTCAGAGAATGTTAGGGAATGTTGAACAAAATCAAAACACACTATTTGTATGTTGATTGCATTAAGTTGAAACTTTCAGGGGATGTTGATCAGTGCTTGAACCTTCAAGGATTGCTTAGAGGAATTTCAAACTAAATCAAAAGACACTGTGCATCTGGGTTATCAACAGAGTATTTCTGCAATATCTTAGGAGCGGCTGAGGGTCAGAATATTCAATCAAAAGATACCACGTGCATCTCGGTTGCCAGAAGGGTGTATCTAAAATCAAATATTTCATGGTAGCGAACTGTAAGTAAGGAGCGATACGGCTCAGTTATAAACGAAACTCTGAAAAGGGAATTTTAATACACATAAACATATTAAAAGAATTGGCCTATTATGCTGATTCCAAATCTATAAGTTTTGTAAAGTTTAGTATTACGGGCTAGTGAAAAGGCTACAAGCCTGAGAAAATTTACCTTATTTTCGAAAAAGGGGAAACCATCACTTAAAAGTTTAAGAATCCTAATGAGAATCTCACCATCGGATTCAGCGTATTAGGAAACCTTATTGTAGTGGTTTCAACCTCCTATCTATAAAAATGTGATATTTTTCTTTTTTTGGCAAAAGAAAGATCACGGATGCGTGTTTATTTATTTGTTTGTTAGTTGTTGTTTTTTTTTGCAGGGGTGATTGTATAGACCCAGTGGTCCTAGAATATTGGAAGACGCTCATTCGAACAGAAATTAGAAGTACTAGTACCCCTTTAATGTGACTATAAAGATTCAAGGGAAACTAGGCCTCCTCCCCTGCCTCTTTTTCCCAAAATTGTCCGATCAAAATTTTGAGATATCCATTTTGTTCATTATAGTTGAAAGGCTCAATAACTATGCCTTTGGATATAACATGACCCCCTCCCTCTCTCAGGCCCCACGGGAAAAGTCCTTCAGTGATAAAAGTCGTCCGTTGTTTACGCTTAGTACTTTTTATTGGAAAGTATGCTTACATTTTCGGTTGGGAGGGGGGCACATTTTCTGCTGGGGGTTTCTTCCACAGGGGAATTTTCCATGGGGAAGGGAGTTTCTAGGGGGTGAACTTTTCAGGGGAACTTTAACAGTGGGAGAATTTGCCATAATTCCTGTATGAAATTGTTCTTATGTCTCGTTTTTAATTTTTTTCATCTCAATTTCAACTGCGGAGATATAAAGAATAATTGTTCGGGGTAAATTTGTCCCTGGGATTGAATTGTGTAGAGGTTGATTCCATGGGGAGGAGTATTTTTCCATGGATGTGCATCAAGATTTCATGGCATTATTTTAAAAAGAGGTCAGAAATTAAATTAAAAAAAAAAGCTTTTTCAACTGAAAGTAAGGAACAACATTAAAAATTAAAGCGAACAGAAATTACTACGTATATGAATGGGGTCGCCCCCTCCTCAATATCTCGCTCTTTGCGCAAAAGTTTGAATCATATCCCAATTCTTTAAGAAAGACTCCTGAAATGCAAGGATTGGTTAATTAGAACAATAAAAGGCTTTTTTGAAAGTACTGAAAAACTTTAGCGTAAAGAGTAAGGTTTTGAGGGGGGCAATGTTCTTCGTATACGTAGTAATTTCTGTTCGTTGTAAGTTTCAGTGTTGCTCCTTACTTTCAGTTGAAAAAACCATTTTTTTTTAATTTAATATCTGAGAAACGGCTAATAATGTTAAGTTGAAATTTTGAGGGAATGTTGAGAAGGTGCTGAAGTAAATCAAAAGCCGCTAATTCGAACTATTAAATTAGAATTTTATATTTCAATTCTTACGCCAGAGACATGGAAACTGGGGAAATAGTCATTATTTTGACCAAAACCAAAACTGGTTTGGGCAATCAAAACACAAGCAGAAATTAATTAAAAAACGAACTTTCATAAAAAGAAGTTTCTTAAAAGAAAGTAAAGATTCATATTAAACTTAAGACCTGCATAAATAAATTTCTATCATAATCCAAACTCAAAACGACCAAAAATTACTATTAAAGAATCAATGAAAAGCAAAAACAAACAGAAATTTAAGTAAATTATTATAAAAACAGAGGTAACAGGTACTAATATAGGTCAATAAATGAGTTTAAAAGGAGTAAAAATTAAATTCATTGCTCAATTCAAACTCAAAACAAACAAAAATTACTACAAACAGGAATTTGGCTACTGCCCTTACCCCCCCCCCCCCATCCCTAACCATAAAAGTCTAAACCTTGTTGCGTCATTTGCGCTATATTGAAAAAGAAATATATTGAAAAATTTCAGTGCACTAAAATTTCGAATCGCTGAGTTTCTAACACTTAATATAATTATTTATCAAATAGATATTTATAATATTTATAAATATATTTATAATATATTATAATTATATTATTATAATATATATATTATTTATTTATAATTATAATATCATCTTGATTATTGTAGTGATTTTATATTTATTGTTCGTCGGTTATTCGAAAAACAAAATGTAGTGTTCAAAATACATATAGTTTTTAACTAGGCCAGTTCCTAACTATTTAAAATAAGCTTCGTAATGAGGAAAAAAGTAAGCTCTTTCATAGCGATATCTCTCTCTCAATAATATGTGAATAAAAAAAATGTTTAACTCTATATTTAATCAATATTTCGGCAGGGAACAGGCTGTTTAAAAAAAAAGTTTCTGCGGTTTCGCAAACATATCATGCAATAATTAATTGTTTACAAGCGCCTAAGGGGGGCGCCCATTGTTTTTTTTTTTTTTTTTTTTTTTTTTTTTTTTTTTTTTTTTTTGTTATCACTTACTAACAAAGTTTTACATTAATTAGACGAATATTTCTTCCTTGAAAAATCACCTTTTAAAATTATATATTCATACCTGTCCATGCAAAGCCGTATCCAGGATTTTTTTTCAGGGGGGGGGGGTAAAAGATATCTTTGGAAAGTGGGGGGGGGGGTACAAAAAAACTTCAAAAAACGGAAATAAATTCGAATATATTCATGTTTGTTACGTTTTTACGAGTGGGATAATGGGGAGGGGTGGTCATACCCATACCCCCTGGATACGGCCTTGTGTCTTTGTATAACGGGGATCAAAATGCATTAAAAAAATAGGGTGTGCAATCCTTTCAAAAAATAGTCATCCGGAACTTCATGGGCGGGGGTGAAGAGTGAAGCTTGGAACACGTTAGGGCGGAGGAGGAGCCTTTTCATCTGTTTTGGTTTCTTTTGGCTTAATGATGTGATAAGTTCTTCGTAGTAGTTTTTTAAGCTATATAATGCCGATATTAATTTAGCGTGTACCACAAAAGAGTTATTCATAAACACTTGTCAATGATTTTTTAGTTTCAACAGTTTTTATCCCTAGGGGTTATAATTTACCAAATCATGGCTTCAAGAATTTCGTTAGCATTTAGCTGCCTTGGATCAAAAAATGCTCCTACATGCTTGGCTGTACCTTTTTTAACTAGGGTGAATCCGATACGCTATTACTCAGAAGAGAAATATGAAACATCACAACTTGGAGGCTTTGCGAAAGCATTTCAGGATCAGCAGGACTTGGCTATCAAGGCAACGAAACAGGAAAAACCTATTGAAGCAAAACCAAAGACTTTTGATGAACTCATACGAAATTCAAAATTGATGCAGGTAATGAAAAGAAGGTACTTGTCTGTTATAGTGCCTATATCTATAGAAGCTTAGTAGAACCTTTTTTCATTGAGTTTGCAGGCAATGAAATTGATGTTTGCATTGATGCAGGTAGTTGAGTTTGTATTGATGCAGGTAATGAAAAGAAGGTACTTGTCTGTTATAGTGCCTATATCTATAGAAGCTAAGTAAAACCTTTTTTCATTGAGTTTGCAGGCAATGAAATTGATGTTTGCATTGATGCAGGTAGTTGAGTTTGTATTGATGCAGGTAATGAAAAGAAGGTACTTGTCTGTTATAGTGCCTATATCTATAGAAGCTTAGTAGAACCTTTTTTCATTGAGTTTGCAGGCAATGAAATTGATGTTTGCATTGATGCAGGTAGTTGAGTTTGTATTGATGCAGGTAATGAAAAGAAGGTACTTCTCTGTTATAGTGCCTATATCTATAGAAGCTAAGAAGAACCGGTTTTCATTGAGTTTGCAGGTAATGAAATGGATGTTTGCATTGATGCAGGTAGTTGAGTTTACATTGATGCTGGTAATGAAAAGAAGGTACTTCTCTGTTATAGTGCCTATATCTATAGAAGCTAAGAAGAACCGGTTTTCATTGAGTTTGCAGGTAATGAAATTGATGTTTGCATTGATGCAGGTAGTTGAGTTGGCATTGATGCAGGTAATGAAAAGAAGGTACTTGTCTGTTATAGTGCCTATATCTATAGAAGCTAAGTAAAACCGGTTTTCATTGAGTTTGCAGGTAATGAAATTGATGTTTGCATTGATGCATAGTTGAGTTTGCATTGGTGCAGGTAATGGAAAGAAGGTACTTGTCTGTTATAGTGCCTATATCTATAGAAGCTAAGTAAAACCGGTTTTCATTGAGTTTGCAGGTAATGAAATTGATGTTTGCATTGATGCATAGTTGAGTTTGCATTGATGCAGGTAGTGAAAAGAAGGTACTTGTCTGTTATAGTGCCTATATCTATAGAAGCTAAGTAGAACCGGTTTTCATTGAGTTTGCAGGTAATGAAATTGATGTTTGTATTGATGCAGGTAATGAAAAGAAGGTAGTTCTCTGTTATACTGCCTATATCTATAGAAGCTAAGTAGAACTGGTTTTCATTGAGTTTGCGATATGTATTGAATGAAATTATTTAATTTGCGATGTATATGATGAAAATATAATACTTTAGAAACATGTTTGGGCTATATGTTTGCACATTAGGGAGGTAAAGCATAGTGGGTTTGTATGGAAAATGTGAAAGTTGCAATTATACTGCATATTATAAAGTAAGAACTGTTTTCTAACTTCAAATTGTACAAATACTTTACACCCAGTGCCCAACCCTTACTGTGCAAATATATAGTCCAAACTATATATTTTGTGATATTTCATTGGGGATTGGCGTCAGAGAAACATGTTCTTCTTTGCTTCTACATACATAGGCGCTATGAAAGACAAGTACCGAAAAGAATGTGTTATTCACTGTATCAGTAGTTTAATGGACGAGCACTACTACTGTCAGAAAATGTTAAAAAAAGATTTTCAGATGATGATGTTTTTGTTGCTTTTAACGTAACAAGTAACGTTACTTTTTTCTTGGCGACACCAATATGATAACAAGACAGTGGCAAAAAAGGATATGTTCAGTCAGTGAAAATGATTTGCAATATTTGGGCCGAGGTCTCCGCTTAACTGTCCTCAGTCCCAAAATAGAAAAATAAAGACACGCCCTAAAAAACAGCCATTATTATAAAAGAAAACCCTATCAATGCAACGGTGAAAGGGGGACGGTTGAGTGGACATATCGACCAATATATTTGATTTGTATTTTGACTGGCTGGAAATATCCTCGTTGTTTTCTTCTTGGTGATCGTCTTTTTTTAAGCACCGACGAAGACCACACTGCCTTTCAATATCAAACAAACACAACTTAGAAACAATAAGGAGATTTTCTCAAGCCAGTGGAATTAATATTTTGGCCCTATGTCCAAGGGCTGTCTTGAGCACAACACCAGAAAATAGTTTCTTTTTTAAAGTTTTTTCAAAAGCATTTTTAGTTTTAATTTTCGCATTTTAATGTAAGTTTTTATATACTTATATATATTTTTTCTAGTGTTCTGTTGAAGACGGCCCTCGGGCATAGGGCTGAAATATTAATTCCACTGTCTTGGGAAATTTTTAAGAAATACTTTTTAGGCTTACCGAAAGTTTTGCAAGTTTTGAATTATTTTTAGTCTTCAGCGAATTAAATTTAATATTTTACATTATTAATGAATTCTATCATTTACAATTACACTAAATTTTTTACAATTAATAATTAACAATGACTATTAATAACAAATTTAATATAACTGCGTTGCTTGAAGTCGATGTTATTTATTCTTTGAGCTAGTCGATCTTGTTGATTGTTTTTTTTTCCTTAGACACGTTTTACGTTTACGACCTATGGAAAAGTGTTTGCTTTAGTTGTTATCTTTCACCGTCAGTTTACCCAAGTTTGTAAAGTTAGATATTTAATTTTTCTGCACCCCTACGGTTTAAAAGTCTTGGATTTGTCCATCATTTCGTAGCTGGGATTCAGCATTATCCATCTACCGAAGATAAAGATGAAAAGATAAAGAAAACGGCATTGGATTTTACAATCCCTATCAACGATGCTGATTTTTGTTTCATGACCCTTCAGCCAAGAAGTGTAATGGGGGGGGAGGCAGGCCATCCTGTGCTTGCGGACACCCTTCCTGTTTACCTTCCCCGGAT